>NW_025919754.1:0-20412 GCF_907164915.1 Impatiens glandulifera | reverse complement strand
AATGACAAAAAAATATTCAAATCGATCTATTTTCATGAAATTTTGTATTTTGTCTTATATAAACACACAAAAATCAAATAAAAAGTACGAAATTAACGTTTTTTCTTAAATCGTTCTTTTTTACGCTTTTATTTTGTGTTTTTTTCATAAAAATATTAAAAGTGACTGTGACATTAACGTATATTCAATTTCTTCCATTTTAATCGTTAATTGAGTTGTTTTTTTTAAAAAATATATAAAAAGGAGTGCGACACGAAAACTTCCCAATGGGTCATCAATCATAGTACTACTCTCGCCAAAGCACACATAACTGTAGAGTTCGATGGGATCCTGTGCATTAGTGCTGGTATGATCGCACCCGTTATATGATGAACAATTTATACATCATAATTTATTTTAAAAATTGATTTTTTTTACTAAATTCGAAACGGATGAGTTTTAAACATCTGAAGGCCGTTTAATACCATAGTTTCTTTAAATCGTTCCGTTTTCACACTTTATTTTGTGTTTTTTTTCATAAAAATATCAAAAATCAATTAGAAAGTTCAAAATTAACGTGTTTTTTTTAAAATCGTACATTTTCACGCGATTATGTTGTGTTTTTTTTCGTAAAATCGTCAAAAATCAATTAGAATGTTGAAATTAACGTGTGTTTTTTTTTAAATTCAACATTTTCACGCGTTTATTTTTTGTTTTTCTCGTACAAAACGACAAAAAAATCTTCAAATCGATCTGTTTTCATGATATTTTGTATTTTGTTTTATATAAAAATACTAAAATCCAATAGAAAGTACGAAATTAACGTTTTTTCTTAAATCGTTTGTTTTCACGCTTTTATTTTGTGTTTTTTACAAAAAAAACATCAAAAATCAATTAGATAGTTCAAAATTAACGTGTTTTTCTAATCGTACGTTTTCACGCGATTATTTTGTGTTTTTTCGTAAAATAATAAAAAATCAATTGAAATGTTCGAAATTAATGTGTGTTTTTTAAGTCGTACGTTTTCACGCGTTTATTTGGAGTTTTTCTCGTACAAAACGACAATAAATCCTCAAATCGATCCGTTTTCATGATATTTTGTATTTTGTCTTATATAAAAACACAAAAATCTAATAAAATGTACGAAATTAATGTTTTTTCTTAAATCGTTCGTTTCACGCTTTTTTTTTGTGTGTTTTTCATAAAAAATCAAAAATCGATTAGAAAGTTCAAAATTAACGTATTTTTTTAAAATCGTACGTTTTCACGCGATTATGTTGTGTTTTTTCATAAAATCATCAAAAATCAATTAAAATTTCGTAATTAACGTGTGTTTTTTTTAAATCGTACATTTTCACGCGTTTATTTTGTGTTTTCCTTGTACAAAACAACAAAAAATCTTCAAATCGATTCGTTTTCATGAAATTTTGTATTTTGTCTTATATAAAAACACAAAAATCCAATAAAAAGTACGAAATTAACGTTTTTTTCTTAAATCGTTCGTTTTCATGCTTTTATTTTGTGTTTTTTTCATAAAAACATCAAAAATCAATTAGAAAGTTCAAAATTAACGTGTTTTTTTTAAATCGTACGTTTTCACGTGATTATGTTGTGTTTTTTTCGTAAAATCATCAAAAATCAATTAAAATGTACGTAATTAACGTGTGTTTTTTTAAATCGTACGTTTTCACGTGTTTATTTTGTATTTTTCTCGTACAAAACAACAAAAAAATCTATAAATCGATCAATTTTCATGATATTTTGTATTTTGTCTTATATAAAAACACCAAAATCCAATATAAAGTACAAAATTAACGATTTTTCTTAAATCGTTCGTTTTTTTACTTTTATTTTGTGTTTTTAATAAAAACATCAAAAATCAATTAGAAAGTTCGAAATTAATGTGTTTTTTGAAAATCGTACGTTTTCACGCTATTATTTTGTGTTTTTTTCTTAAAATCATCATAAATCAATTAAAATATTCGAAATTAACGTGTAGATCCTATGTTTTCACGCGTTTATTTTGTATTTTTCTCGTACAAAATGACAAAAAAATATTCAAATCGATCCGTTTTCATGAAATTTTGTATTTTGTCTTATATAAACACACAAAAATCAAATAAAAAGTACGAAATTAACGTTTTTTCTTAAATTGTTCTTTTTTACGCTTTTATTTTGTGTTTTTTTCATAAAAATATTAAAAGTGACTGTGACATTAACGTATATTCAATTTCTTCCATTTTAATCGTTAATTGAGTTGTTTTTTTTTTTAAAAATATATAAAAAGGAGTGCGACACGAAAACTTCCCAATGGGTCATCAATCATAGTACTACTCTCGCCAAAGCACACTTAACTGTAGAGTTCGATGGGATCCTGTGCATTAGTGCTGGTATGATCGCACCCGTTATATGATGAACAATTTATACATCATAATTTATTTTAAAAATTGATTTTTTTTACTAAATTCGAAACGGATGAGTTTTAAACATCTGAAGGCCGTTTAATACCATAGTTTCTTTAAATCGTTCCGTTTTCACGCTTTTATTTTGTGTTTTTTTCATAAAAATATCAAAAATCAATTAGAAAGTTCAAAATTAACGTGTTTTTTTAAAATCGTACATTTTCACGCGATTATTTTGTGTTTTTTTGTAAAATCGTCAAAAATCAATTAGAATGTTCGAAATTAATGTGTGTTTTTTTTTAAATTCAACATTTTCACGCGTTTATTTTTTGTTTTTCTCGTACAAAACGACAAAAAAATCTTCAAATCGATCTGTTTTCATGATATTTTGTATTTTGTTTTATATAAAAATACTAAAATCCAATAGAAAGTACGAAATTAACGTTTTTTCTTAAATCGTTTGTTTTCACGCTTTTATTTTGTGTTTTTTATAAAAAAACATAGAAAAATCAATTAGATAGTTCAAAATTAACGTGTTTTTTTAATCGTACGTTTTCACGCGATTATTTTGTGTTTTTTCGTAAAATAATAAAAAATTAATTGAAATGTTCGAAATTAATGTGTGTTTTTTAAGTCGTACGTTTTCACGCATTTATTTGGAGTTTTTCTCGTACAAAACGACAATAAATCCTCAAATCGATCCGTTTTCATGATATTTTGTATTTTGTCTTATATAAAAACACAAAAATCTAATAAAATGTACGAAATTAATGTTTTTTCTTAAATCGTTCGTTTCACGCTTTTTTTGTGTGTGTTTTTCATAAAAAATCAAAAATCAATTAGAAAGTTCAAAATTAACGTATTTTTTTAAAATCGTACGTTTTCACGCGATTATGTTGTGTTTTTTCATAAAATCTTCAAAAATCAATTAAAATTTCGTAATTAACGTGTTTTTTTTAAATCGTTCATTTTCACGTGTTTATTTTGTGTTTTTCTTGTATAAAACAAAAAAAAATCTTCAAATCGATTCGTTTTCATGATATTTTGTATTTTGTCTTATATAAAAACACAAAAATCCAATAAAAAGTACGAAATTACCGTTTTTTCTTAAATTGTTCGTTTTCATGCTTTTATTTTGTGTGTTTTTCATAAAAACATCAAAAATCAATTAGAAAGTTCAAAATTACCGTGCTTTTTTTAAAATCGTACGTTTTCACGTGATTATGTTATGTTTTTTCGTAAAATCATAAAAAATCAATTAAAATGTTCGTAATTAACGTGTGTTTTTTTTAAATCGTACATTTTCACGTGTTTATTTTGTATTTTTCTCGTACAAAACAACAAAAAAATCTATAAATCGATCAGTTTTCATGATATTTTGTATTTTGTCTTATATAAAACACCAAAATCCAATATAAAGTACGAAATTAACGATTTTTCTTAAATCGTTCGTTTTCATACTTTTATTTTGTGTTTTTTCATAAGAACATCAAAAATCAATTAGAAAGTTCGAAATTAATGTGTTTTTTGAAAATTGTACGTTTTCACGCGATTATTTTGTGTTTTTTCTTAAAATCATCATAAATCAATTAAAATATTCAAAATTAACGTGTAGAACCTATGTTTTTAAGCGTTTATTTTGTATTTTTCTCGTACAAAATGACAAAAAAATCTTCAAATCGATCCGTTTTCATGATATTTTGTATTTTGTCTTATATAAAAAAAACAAAATCCAATAAAAAGTACGAAACTAAAGTTTTTTTCTTAAATCGTTGTTTTTTACGCTTTATTTGTGTTTTTTTCATAAAAACATTAAAAGTGACTGTGACATTAACGTATATTCAATTTCTTCCATTTTAATCGTTAATAGAGTTGTTTTTTTAAAAAAATATATAAAAAGGAGTGCGACACAAGAACTTCCCAGGGGGTCACCAATCATAGTACTACTCTCGCCAAAGCACACTTAACTATAAAGTTCTGATGGGATTCTATGCATTAGTGCTGGTATGATCGCACCCGTTATATGATGAACAATTTATTCATTTAATACATCATAATTTAATTTAAAAATTGATTTTTTTACTAAATTCGAAACGGATGAGTTTTAAACATCTGAAGGCCGTTTACGACCATAGTTTCTTTAAATCGTTCCGTTTTCACGCTTTTATTTTGTGTTTTTTTCATAAAAATATAAAAATCAATTAGAAAGTTCAAAATTAACGTGTTTTTAAAAATCGTACATTTTCACGCAATTATTTTGTGTTTTTTTTTGTAAAATTGTTAAAAATCAATTAGAATGTTCGAAATTAACGTGTTTTTTTTTTTAAAAAAATCCTACGTTTTCACGCGTTTTTTTTTGTTTTTCTCGTACAAAACGACAAAAAAATCTTCAAATCGATCCGTTTTTATGATATTTTGTATTTTTTTTTATATAAAAACACTAAAATTCAATAAAAAGTACGAAATTAACGTTTTTTCTTAAATCGTTCGTTTTCACACCTTTATTTTGTGTTTTTTACAAAAAAACATCAAAAATCAATTATATAGTTCGAAATTAATGTGTTTTTGTAATCGTACGTTTTCACGCGATTATTTTGTGTTTTTTTCGAAAAATAATAAAAAATCAATTAAAATGTTCGAAATTAATGTGTGTTTTTTTAAGTCGTACGTTTTCACACGTTTATTTGGAGTTTTTCTTGTATAAAACGGCAATAAATCCTCAAATCGATCCGTTTTCATTATATTTTGTATTTTGTCTTATATAAAAACACAAAAATGTAATAAAAAGTACGAAATTAATGTTTTTCTAAAATCGTTCATTTCACGCTTTTTTTTGTGTGTTTTTCATAAAAAATCAAAAATCAATTAGAAAGTTCAAAATTAACGTATTTTTTTAAAATCGTACGTTTTCATGCGATTATGTTGTGTTTTTTCATAAAATCATCAAAAATCAATTAGAAAGTTCGTAATTAACGTGTGTTTTTTTAAATCGTACATTTTTACGCGTTTATTTTGTGTTTTACTTGTACAAAACAACAAAAAATCTTCAAATCGATTCATTTTCATGATATTTTGTATTTTGTCTTATATAAAAACACAAAAATCCAATAAAAAGTACGAAATTACCGTGTTTTCTTAAATTGTTCGTTTTCATGCTTTTATTTTTTGTGGTTTTCATAAAAACATCAAAAATCATGCTTTTATTTTGTGTGTTTTTCATAAAAACATCAAAAATCAATTAGAAAGTTCAAAATTAACGTGCTTTTTTTAAAATCGTATGTTTTCACGTGATTATGTTATGTTTTTTCGTAAAATCATCAAAAATCAATTAAAATGTTCGTAATTAACGTGTGTTTTTTTTAAATCGTACGTTTTCACGTGTTTATTTTGTATTTTTCTCGTACAAAACAACAAAAAAATCTACAAATCGATCAGTTTTCATGATATTTTGTATTTTGTATTATATAAAACACCAAAATCCAATATAAAGTACGAAATTAACGATTTTTCTTAAATCGTTCGTTTTCATACTTTTATTTTGTGTTTTTTCATAAAAACATCAAAAATCAATTAGAAAGTTCGAAATTAATGTGTTTTTTGAAAATTGTACGTTTTCATGTGATTATTTTGTGTTTTTTCTTAAAATCATCATAAATCAATTCAAATATTCGAAATTAACGTGTGGAACCTATGTTTTCAAGCGTTTATTTTGTATTTTTCTCGTACAAAATGACAAAAAAATATTCAAATCGATCTGTTTTCATGATATTTTGTATTTTGTCTTATACAAACACACAAAAATATAATAAAAGTGACGAAATTAACGTTTATTCTTAAATCGTTTTTTTTTACGCTTTTATGTTGTGTTTTTTCAGAAAAAAAATTAAAAGTGACTGTGACATTAACGTATATTCAATTTCTTCCATTTTAATCGTTAATTGAGTTGTTTTTTTTAAAAAAATATATAAAAAGGAGTGCGACACAAGAACTTCCCAGGGGGTCACCAATCATAGTACTACTCTCGCCAAAGCACACTTAACTATAGAGTTCTGATGGGATTCTGTGCATTAGTGCTGGTATGATCGCACCCGTTATATGATGAACAATTTATTCATTTAATACATCATAATTTAATATAAAAATTGATTTTTTTTACTAACGGATGAGTTTTAAACATCTGAAGGCCGTTTACGACCATAGTTTCTTTAAATCGTTCCGTTTTCACGCTTTAATTTTGTGTTTTTTTCATAAAAATATCAAAAATCAATTAGAAAGTTCAAAATTAACGTGTTTTCAAAAATCGTACATTTTCACGCAATTATTTTGTGTTTTTTTTGTAAAATTGTTAAAAATCAATTAGAATGTTCGAAATTAACGTGTTTTTTTTTTAAAATTCTACGTTTTCACGCGTTTTTTTTTGTTTTTCTCGTACAAAACGACAAAAATATCTTCAAATCGATCCGTTTTTATGATATTTTGTATTTTGTTTTATATAAAAACACTAAAATTCAATAAAAAGTACGAAATTAACGTTTTTTCTTAAATCGTTCGTTTTCACACTTTTATTTTGTGTTTTTTACAAAAAAAAACATCAACAATCAATTATATAGTTCGAAATTAACGTGTTTTTGTAATCGTACGTTTTCACGCGATTATTTTGTGTTTTTTTCGAAAAATAATAATAAATCAATTAAAATATTCGAAATTAATTTGTGTTTTTTTAAGTCGTATGTTTTCACACGTTTATTTGTAGTTTTTCTCGTACAAAACGACAATAAATCCTCAAATCGATCCGTTTTCATTATATTTTATATTTTGTCTTATATAAAAACACAAAAATGTAATAAAAAGTACGAAATTAATGTTTTTCTAAAATCGTTCATATCACGCTTTTTTTGTGTGTTTTTCATAAAAAATCAAAAATCAATTAGAAAGTTCAAAATTAACGTATTTTTTTAAAATCGTACGTTTTCATGCGATTATGTTGTGTTTTTTCATAAAATCATCAAAAATCAATTAAAATTTCGTAATTAACGTGTGTTTTTTTAAATCGTACATTTTTACGCGTTTATTTTGTGTTTTTCTTGTACAAAACAACAAAAAATCTTCAAATCGATTCATTTTCATGATATTTTGTATTTTGTCTTATATAAAAACACAAAAATCCAATAAAAAGTACGAAATTACCGTTTTTTTCTTAAATTGTTCGTTTTCATGCTTTTATTTTGTGTGGTTTTCATAAAAACATCAAAAATCATGCTTTTATTTTGTGTGTTTTTCATAAAAACATCAAAAATCAATTAGAAAGTTCAAAATTAACGTGCTTTTTTTAAAATCGTATGTTTTCACGTGATTATGTTATGTTTTTTCATAAAATCATCAAAAATCAATTAAAATGTTCGTAATTAACGTGTGTTTTTTTTAAATCTTACGTTTTCACGTGTTTATTTTGTATTTTTCTCGTACAAAACAACAAAAAAATCTACAAATCGATCAGTTTTCATGATATTTTGTATTTTGTCTTATATAAAACACCAAAATCCAATATAAAGTACAAAATTAACGATTTTCCTTAAATCGTTCGTTTTCATACTTTTATTTTGTGTTTTTTCATAAAAACATCAAAAATCAATTAGAAAGTTCGAAATTAATGTGTTTTTTTAAAATTGTACGTTTTCACGCATTTATTTTGTGTTTTTTTCTTAAAATCATCATAAATCAATTCAAATATTCGAAATTAACGTGTAGATCCTATGTTTTCACGCGTTTATTTTGTATTTTTCTCGTACAAAATGACAAAAAAATATTCAAATCGATCCGTTTTCATGATATTTTGTATTTTGTCTTATATAAACACACAAAAATAATAAAAGTTACGAAATTAACGTTTTTTCTTAGATCGTTCTTTTTTACGCTTTTATTTTGTGTTTTTTTCATAAAAACATTAAAAGTGACTGTGACATTAACGTATATTCAATTTTTTCCATTTTAATCGTTAATTGAGTTGTTTTTTTAAAAAATATATATAAAAACGAGTGTGACACGAGAACTTCCCAGGGGGGTCACTATTCATAGTACTACTCTCGCCAAAGCACGCTTAACTGTAGAGTTCTGATGGGATCCTGTGCATTAGTGCTGATATGATCGCACCCGTTATATGATGAACAATTTATTCATTTAATACATCATAATTTAATTTAAAAATTAATTTTTTTACTAAATTCGAAACGGATGAGTTTTAAACATCTGAAGGCCGTTTACGACCATAGTTTCATTAAATCGTTCGTTTTCACGCTTATATTTTGTGTTTTTTTTTGTAAAAATATCAAAAATCAATTTGAAACTTCGAAATTAATGTGATTTTTTAAAATCATACGTTTTCACCCGATTCTTTTGTGTTTTTTTTTGTAAAATCATCAAAAATCAATTAGAATTTTCGAAATTAATGTGGTTTTTTTTTTAAAATCTACGTTTTCACGCGTTTAATTTTGTGTTTCTCGTAAAAAACCGACAAAAAAATCTTCAAATCGATCCGTTTTTCATGATATTTTGTAATTTGTTTTATATAAAAACACTAAAATCCAACAAAAAGTACGAAATTAACGTTTTTTCTTAAATCGTTCGTTTTCACACTTTTATTTTGTGTTTTTTACAAAAAACATCAAAAATCAATTAGATAGTGCGAAATTACCGTGTTTTTTTGTAAATTTACGTTTTCACGCGATTTATTTGTTTTTTTTTTCAGGTAAATAATAAAAAATAAATGAAAAGTTAGAGATTATATGGTTTGTTCTAAATTGTTCGTTTCATGCTTTATTTTGTGGTGGTTTTCCATAAAAACCATCAAAATCATGCTTTTATTTTGTGTGTTTTTCATAAAAACATCAAAAATCAATAGACAAGTTTCAAAATTAACGTGCTTTTTTTAAAATCGTACGTTTTCACGTGAATTATGTTATGTTTTTTCATAAAATCATCAAAAATCAATTAAATGTTCGTAATTAACGTGTGTTTTTTTTTAAATCGTACATTTTCACACGTGTTTATTTTGTATTTTGTCTTATATAAAACACCAAAATCCAATATAAAGTACGAAATTACCGATTTTCCTTAAATCGTTCGTTTTCATACTTTTATTTGTGTTTTTTTTCATAAAAACATCAAAAATCACTTAGAAAGTTCGAAATTAATGTGTTTTTTTGAAAATTGTACGTTTTCATGCGATTATTTTGTGTTTTTTCTTAAAATCATCATAAATCAATTCAAAATATTCGAAATTAACGTGTAGAACCTATGTTTTCACGCGTTTATTTGTATTTTTCTCGTACAAAATGACAAAAAAATCTTCAAATCGATCCGTTTTCATGATATTTTGTATTTTGTCTTATATAAAAAACAAATATCCAATTAAAGTACGAAATTAATGTTTTTTCGTAAATCGTTTTTTTTTTACGCTTTTATGTTGTGTTTTTTTCATAAAAACATTAAAAGTGACTGTGACATTAACGTATATTCAATTCTTCCATTTTAATCGTTAATTGAGTTGTTTTTTTTAAAAAAATAATATAAAAAGGAGTGCGACACGAGAACTTCCCAGGGGTCACCAATCATAGTACTACTCTCGCCAAAGCACACTTAACTGTAGAGTTCTGATGGAATCCTGTGCATTAGTTCTGATATGATCGCACCCGTTATATGATGAACAATTTATTCATTTAATACATCATAATTTAATTTAAAAATTAATTTTTTTACTAAATTCGAAACGGATGAGTTTTAAACATCTGAAGCCGTTTACGACCATAGTTTCATTAAATCGTTCCGTTTTCACGCTTTATTTTGTGGTTTTTTTCATAAAAATATCAAAAAATCAATTAGAAAGTCAAAATTAACGTGTTTTTCAAAATCGTACATTTTCACGCGATTATTTTGTGTTTTTTTTGTAAAATCTGTCAAAATCAATTAGAATGTTCGAAATTAATGTGTGCTTTTTTTTTTAAATTCTACGTTTTCACGCGTTTATTTTTGTGTTTCTCGTAAAAAACGACAAAAAAATCTTCAAATCGATCCGTTTTCATGATATTTTGTAATTTGTTTTATATGAAAACACTAAAATCCAACAAAAAGTACGAAATTAAACGTTTTTCTTAAATCGTTCGTTTTCACACTTTTATTTTGTGTTTTTTACAAAAAACATCAAAAATCAATTAGATAGTTCGAAATTAACGTGTTTTTTTAAATTACGTTTTCACGCGATTATTTTGTTTTTTTTTTCGTAAAATAATAAAAAATAAATGAAAATGTTCGAAATTAATATGTGTGTTTTTTAAGTCGTACGTTTTCACGCGTTTATTTGGAGTTTTTATCGTACAAAACGACAATAAATCCTCAAATCGATCCGTTTTCATGATATTTTGTATTTTGTATTATATAAAAACACAAAAATCTAATAAAAAGTACGAAATTAATGTTTTTTCTTAAATCGTTCGTTTCACGCTTTTTTTGTGTGTTTTTTATAATAAAATCAAAATCAATTAGAAAGTTTAAATTTAAGGTATTTTTTTAAAATTGTACGTTTTCACGCGATTATGTTGTGTTTTTTCGTAAAATCATTAAAAATCAATTAAAATGTTCGTAATTAAAGTTTTTTTTAAATCGTACATTTTCACGCGTTTATTTTGTGTTTTTCTTGTACAAAACGACAAAAAAATCTATAAATCGATCCGTTTTCATGATATTTTGTATTTTGTCTTATATAAAAACACAAAAATCTAATGAAAGTACGAAATTAACTTTTTTCTTAAATCGTTCGTTTTCATGTTTTTATTTTGTGTGTTTTTCATAAAAACATTAAAAATCAATTAGAATGTTCAAAATTAACGTGTTTTTTTTAAATCTTACGTTTTCATGTGAATATCTTATGTTTTTTTTGTAAAATCATCAAAAATTAATTAAAATGTTCATAATTAACATGTGTTTTTTTTAATCGTACGTTTTCACGCGTTTATTTGTGTTTTTCTCGTACAAGACGACAAAAAAATCTTTCAAAACCCCCAAACTGCTCCAACAAGCGGCTTAGTTGGGTGCCCAATTGGGAGCAAGGTTATGCTTTTCTTTGTTCTCCTGGTTGATAGAGAAGGAAAGATTTCGAAAGGTAATTGTTAACGCCCAGTTGACCTAGATCCCCTTTGAAATGGCACACATATAATCAAATTACATCTTGACTATTAGCGGTTGAATGATCTAGCCTTTCCCTTTGCAAGCGCCTTTTGCCCACCACATCATTCAGCCAAAATAAAGTGTGGTTTGAGCACCTTTCTTACTTTCAATTCACGGGACGAATCGCCACGCCATCGGCAGATAACACCTCTCATTTCTTCCATTACTTCCTGTGACCAGATGCCTATTGACGGTATGACCTTCCGATGGGCAGTTCAAGAAGTCCGCATACGGCTGCTTTGTCAAATGAGATCTCCGTTAACGTTAACAGTTGCTACGATGGAATCGTCCACCATTGTTATAGAATTAAAGAACACTCTCGAAACTTCCTTCTCGTGAAAGATGAACAGACCGCCGAGATATTTTCCGAGACCAGAATACTCGAGGGTTCTGAACATATCTACTACTTCCGGCTGATCGAAAGTGTAGACCGACGGAAAATCCACTTGCAAAGTACAGTGACCCAGCGTGATTCTTTTGTTCACCATATTAGTAGAATATGAATAGACACAAGATAAACACAGATTTTTGAGAGAGAAGGCAAAGAATCTAGGGTTCTTATAAATCTTGAGAGATAAAAAACTTTCAATCTCATGCAAAAATGTCCTTATATAGACCATGAGAAGTTATACAAGATAACCGTCGTTTTTCCTAGAGGTATGGCCATCAATTAATTATAGACGTCCTTTTCCCAAAGAGTCATCATTATAGTGAGGGTATATTAGTCATCTCTCTCTTAACTTGAAAGAACACGTGTCTTCATGTTATTAGGAGATGATTGTTTAATGTTTGAGCGGGAAAATTAGATAACTCTCATGTGTGTGACCATGTCCTTGATCAGTCTAATTGAGCACGTAGTTAGACGTTTTCTTACTTCAAAATCTATAAAAATAAACGTCTATTAGACACATGGGTCCATTAGACGCATAACTCTAATTACGTGTCATAGAATATACGTTAATGTCTATTAGATGTGTACGTCTAAAGTCTATTAGCTACGTGTATCATCTGATAGAAAAATTAAGTAAGTTAATTTTTGGAACCGGCTAGACAAACTAAACAGTGTTAACCTTTCATGTGCAGATATAGATCAAAACCATATGAACCGGTGGGGGAATCACAAACCGGTTGCTGAAATACTTAAAAGAAACCTGTTCCACCAAGTGATCAAGATCAGAGGAACCGGTTTTCACTCTCTCAAGCGATCTCTCCCCGGTCAGCAAAGGACAAATTCATATACCAGCCAGACTACTGCACAAGAGACAAAACTGGAAAATTCAAACTTCAAGAGTGAGTAACATGACGAAAAAGACGTGTCTTGAAGGAATTAAAAGAAGATCAGATCGATCGGAAGCATGCGAGGAAAGCAAATGATGCTTTATTGATCTGAAGTTGACAACCTGAGGTGCATGTCCAACACGTGTCCAAATCTGAAAAACTAATTATGTCATATTACACTCAGAGCTGCTTGCATGACTGCCAAGTGTTGAGGAAGGTGAAGCGTGCAAGCACCCTCTCTACACCGGCGTGATAATGATCACCAATCCAAGGATGAGAGAAGAAAAAGTGACCGTGGCTCTTCTCATCTATAAAAGGAAGACGAACGTCTTCATTTAATGCAACAAGTTACAGACGGGAAAACGAATCATAAAAGCAATAAGTTAGAGAGATAAACTCTTATATTCCAAATCGGTATGTGTCTAAAACGGAAAGCTTTCTGTATGTATTGTGTTGAGTTATTGAATACATCAAAGAGTGAGTTTGTGTGTAAACCGGCGAGTAGCGAGTGGGCTCGACCAACAATGTTGTTGTAACTATAAAAGTTAGTGGATCCTTCTCATAACCTGAGAAGAAGGGGTGACGTAGGAGGGTTTGCTCCGAACATCCATAAAAATCCTTGTCTCGTGTTCTTTCTTTCGCTTTCATTACTTACTTAACCTAACCTCAAACTAATCATACTCCGTAAACCGGTCCACTCATATCCATAAAACCGACTCCTTCTCAAACATCATCTAAAAGTCGCATACGTTGTTTCAGGCTGAAACAGACATTTTCGCCTTTGAACCCGGTTCAAGAGTCTGTGACAGCTTGTGTAGTGCTGAGAACGGTTATAGTCTCTAACCGGACTATCACCAAAGTGTTGTGTGTGTTGTAAGCAGCCACCCTTCCAGAAACCGGGAAACAATCCCGGTCCTCCAAGGGCGTTCCCGATCCTAACAAGTGGTATTAGAGTGAGGTTCTTAGCACTCAAGCAACCAAAGAAGATGGGAAGCATGACCCACAGCGACAAGCCGCCAATGCTAAACAGTGAAGCGTTTAGCAGTTGGAAGAAACAGATGTATCTACATCTGATCACTTTGGATGATGAAATGAGCACCATCCTAAAGGAGGGTCCGATAAAGATTAACAAGGAGACGGAAGAATGGACGGCTGAAGATAGGAGAAGAGTCAAACCATACTGGACAACCATGCATGAGACATATTTTCAAATCTTTGGATGAACAACACTTTCCGAGAAAGTCATGGAATGCGACAACGGGAAAAGAAGTGTGGGAAAAGTGATCCAACTGTTTGAAGGTAGTGATCAAACAAAGGAGAATACCAGAAAGAGCAATAAGGCTCTTAATGGGCTGATTGAAAGCAAGGGAAAATGGGACGCGATAGCGATTTAGAGACTCATCATCCAGCGAGAATGATGATAAAGTTGAAACCTGCTTCCAGCTGGCTAAGAAAGAATCTGAGGTATTGATCTCTCCTTTGATGATTTTACACGAGATGATCTAATTACTGCACTAAATGACATGGTCATTAAGTATAGAAAACTGTCAAAATCCCTTAATCAAACTATTTCAAAAATTAAATCTGATAGTTCAAAATGTTCATCTCAAATCAAAGAGGTTGATGTTTCAATAAATGAGATCTCATCTGTGAATGAGAAGCTTAAGGAAGAAATTATAAGCTGTAATATTTTAACTTCAAAGGATGAGATGATTTATGTAAAACCAACTTCAAGCTGGCTGAAACTTGAGAGAAGGGCAGCCAGTTTGTATGGGTTGTCCCTCAGATCTTGAAAGTCCATTTGCAAAGAAAAACTTGACCGGAAGTTTAGAGATGTTTACCGAAAACCATCCTTTAAAGTTAAATCATCAGTAGGTAGATATACTATACATACACACAACGGAAAATCCATCAAAATAATCAAAGTATGGATTCCCAAAGGATTAATAAGCCACGGACCCAAAGAAAAATGCGGACCAGATTTTCTATTGTCTATGAATGTAGGTAAATCAAGACAAAAGCTTGGAAGAGAAAACATTGCATCCGGGCCGGCTGTTGACGAACACATCACATGAAGGGAACAAGAATGAAGTGGCTAACATCCTCACAAAGCCACTTCTCGAGTCTAAGTTTTCTTCCCTTAGAAATATTTTAGGATTGTTAAATTACAAAACTTGAAGAAAAATTGTTAAAATAAAGTTTTCCTTAACCCAAACCGTTTTTTCCAAAAAAAAAAATAAAAAAATAAAAAAAACCGGCCAAACAAATATAAGATTTTCAAAAAACCGGCCAAACAAATGTAAGCTCTTTAAAACCGGCCAAACAAGTGTAAGCTCTTTAAAACCGGTCAAACAAATATAAGCTTTTTTAAAAACCGGCCACACATTACAAGTTTTGAATATTTATTCTAAATAATCAAAAGGGGAGAAATTGATAGAAAAATTAAGTAGATTAATTTCAAACCGGCCACACATTACAAGTTTTGAATATTTATTCTAAATAATCAAAAAGGGAGAAATTGATAGAAAAATTAAGTAAGTTAATTTTTGGAACCGGCTAGACAAACTAAAACAGTTGTTAACTTTCATGTGCAGATACAGATCAAAACCGTATGAACCGGTTGGGGCATCACAAACCGGTTGCTGAAATACTTTAAAGAAACCTGTTCCAAGTGATCAAGATTAGAGGAACCGGTTTTCACTCTCTGAAGCGACCGGTCAGCAAAGACAAATTCATATACCAGCCGGATCATACTGCACAAGAGACAAAACCGGAAAATTCAAACTTCAAGAGTGACGTAACATGACGAAACAGACGTGTCTTGAAGGAATAAAAGAAGATCAGATCCGATCGGAAGCATGCGAGCAAAGCAATGATGCTTTATTGATCTGAAGTTGACAACCTGAGGTGCATGTCCAACACGTGTCCCAAATCTGAAAACCGATTATGTCATCTTACACTCAGAGCTGCCTGCATGAGTGCCAAGTGTTGAGGAAGGTGAAGCGTGCAAGCAACCTCTCTGCACCGGCGTGATAATGATCAACCAATCCAGAGGAGAGAGAAGAAAAGTGACCGTTGGCTCTTCTCAGCTATAAATGAAGACGAAACGTCTTCATTTAATGCAACAAGTTACAGACGGAAAACGAATCATAAAAACAATAAGTTATAGAGATAAACTCTATATTCCAAACCGGTGTGTCTAAACCGGAAGCTTTCTGTATTGTATTGTATTGAGTTATTGTATTACATCAAAGAGTGAGTTTGGTGTAACCGGCGAGTAGCGAGTTGGGCTCGACCGGCATTGTTGTTGTAACTATAAAAGTTATTGGAGATCCTTCTCATAACCTGAGAAGAAGGGGTGACGTAGGAGGGTTTGCTCCGAACATCCATAAAAATCCTTGTCTCGTGTTCTTTCTTTCGCTTTCATTACTTACTTAACCTAACCTCAAACTAATCATACTCCGTAAACCGCTCCACTCATATCCATAAAACCGACTCCTTCTCAAACATCATCTAAAAGTCGCATACGTTGCTTCAGGCTGAAACAGACATTTCCGCCCTTGAACCCGGTTCAAGAGTCTGTGACAGCTTGTGTAGTGCTGAGAACGGTTATAGTCTCTAATCGGACTATCACCAAAGTGTTGTGTGTGTTGTAAGCGGCCACCCTTCCAAAAACCGGAAACAACCCCGGTCCTCCAAGGGCGTCCCCGATCCTAACAACATCTAATCACGCATAAACACCACGTATTAGACGTGTGTTTGGTTAGACGTGAGCATCCTCTTGCTCAAGACGTGAGAATTTATAACGTCTATTATACGTGTACGTCTAACCGAATGGTTTCTAAACCACAACATATAGACCTAGATGTATAGATTGTGAGCAAAGATACGTCTAAGTATAGACCAATTCTTTTAGACACCCTTGTCTAATAGATCAATTAAGGTCATTCGTCTTGAGAGTATCTTTACTTTCAAAGTAATTTTTCCTCTCATTTTGTACAATTACAAAAATGAATAACCAAATGTTTTGAGATCCTTCGGACCAAAAATATTTTAATACAAAAACATAGAAAAACATTTATTCTTCTAAAATGGCAACAACCATTGTTGATCTTCTGAACTGTATACTCAAGAGAGTATTTTCCATGCTTCCTTCCTGCAATCCTCCTGCATCACCTACATAACAAATTATTTACAAACTTGGTACCCATATTCAATTGGGTCTTCGATCAATTAGTCCCTTAGGAATCCATATTTGACATATTCTAATGGATTTCTCATTTTGCGTTGTGATTAATGCGTATGATTTTGACTTAGCAGACGACTTTTTGCTAGCCACTGATACCTTAGTTTTTTAAGAAGACTTTCTTTTAAAACTCCTTGAAATTGAGTCAGGTTTTAGATTAACAGACTTGTTAGCTGCTTCTAATTTATTCTTCATCCAACTATCAGTCGGCGGAACATAAATAATTTCATTCTTAAAAGTTATTTCTTCACGAATGGGATCAGATTCACTGTCATTTTATACCACCTTTAACAAAACTTATTGGCTTAAGCTTGTTATTTGATGAGTTTGACTTTTTGTAGGACAAGTTAGGTCATTGCCATCAAATCCTAGACCGGATCTAGATCCAGCAGGTCTTAACATGCTGATCTGATATTTGACAACTTCTCTAGATCTTGTCCATGCACTGACAACATAGTTTAACCTCTTGTTTTCAGCTGAAATAGTTTGAATCTGTTTTTTGAGCATCTCATTCTCAGATGAGATCTCTATAACTTTCTTTTCAAAAACATTTGATTCAAGAGTTTGAGGTAAAACTGGTTGAGATACATCAGGTGAAGATTTAGTTTCATTTAGGGATTTTTCTATCTTTCTGTACTCAATGACCATGTCATTTAGTGCACCTACTAGTTGTTCCCTTGAAAAATTTTCAGAAGAGAAGTCAAATACCTCAGTTTCCTGAATATGTTCTTCATCTTCTCTTGCCATGAAGCAAGCCACTTCTTCGTCATCACTATCACTAGATGAGAAGTAAGAGTCACGGATGCTTCGTTTGTTCTTTCCATCTCCTGCCATAAGAGTCTTCAGCTCCTTGTCATCATCCTTCTTATCTTCACGCTTCGGCTTCCTACGCTCCAATTGGTAATGCCCTGCAATACACAGTTATAACACTTAACATTAGCCTTTGATTTCTTATTATCATTGGAATTTTAAGAGCTTGAGTAGGGTTGCTCTTCTTCATGAAGTCGCCAAACTTCTTCACGAAGAGAGACATGGTGTCGCTGCTCAATTGTTGTGCCGCCATCTTCACATCAGTAGCTACAGGTGACTCTTCAACAGTCACCAGGGCTTTGGCAATGATAATGGATGTGGATTGATCTTCTTTAATCCTACAGTTTTAGCTCGAACTCATAGACCTTGAGATCAGCAAACAGATCGAAGAGAGAGATCTTGTTGAGATCTTTAGATTCCCTCATAGTTGTTGAGTTATGGAGCCTACACTTATAATAAACTCTATATTGTTAATTAGAGTTTATTGAGTTTTTCTTTTTGGTTTTGGGCTTGGGCCTGACCAAAAGTATTTAGGTTTATTACCTTAATGTTTACCCTATAAATATGTGATTATTAAGGGTTTACATTGTTAAGACAGAATTTTAGAGAGATAAAGTGTGAGGCAAAAAATTATCTATTCCTTCTTCTTCTTCATAGTGAAATGTGGTGGTGGTTGAAGTGGATGTATCTCAATTTGAATGAACCACTATAAATCTGTGTGTTCTTGTGTTCTTCTTTCTTGTGTTTTTTACAGATTGTTTTCAAGCAGATCGGATTTAGGAGATACAAATCCTAACAACTGGTATCAGAGCAGCTAGGCTAGATCTGAGCATTGGAAATGATGACAAATGAGAACAGTATAGGACATTGGATTGGAAGATTTAATGGGACAGATTATGCCTTCTAGAGAATGCAGATTGAAGATTATCTCTATGGAAAGAAGCTCATGTTCCTTTGAGTGAGAAACTATAGAAGATGGATGAAGCTGAATGGAAACTCCTTGATAGACAGGTTTTAGGAGTTGTCCGATTGACGCTAGCCAAGACGGTTGCTCATAATGTAGTAAAGGAGAAGACCACCATGGGTCTGATGAAAGCTCTTTCTGATATGTATGAGAAACCATCTACTAACAACAAAGTACACTTAATGAAAAGACTCTTTTACTTAAGAATGGTTGATGGTACTTCTGTCACTACTCATTTGAATGAATTCAATACAATTATGAATCAATTGCTATCTGTTGAGATTGATTTTGGAGATGAAGTTAGTGCCCTGATTTTGTTAGCATCTCTACCAAATAGTTGGGAACCTATGAGGGCAGCAATTAGTAATTCAGTTGGAAATGCTAAACTGAAATTTATTGAAGTTAGAGATCGTATTCTTGCTGAAGAGATTCGTAAAATTGATTCTGGTGAAACATTCAAAGGTTCTGCTCTGAATGTGGAAAAACAGGAGAAGAGGTAATGATAGAAATTTCAACCGAGGTAAGAGCAGATCTATGTCAAGGAGCAGGAGGAGTCAGTCCATGTCTGGGCGGACATTTGAGTGCTGGAATTGTGGTAAACAGTGTCATTTAAAGAGGAACTGCAAAGCACCGAAGAAAAATAGTGATGATAAAAATGATGTAGCCAACATTGTTACAGAATCTGTCACTAATGCGTTACTTCTGTCTGTTGATAGTCCGATAGATTCATGGGTTTTGGACTTAGGAGCGTCTTTCCACACCACTGCCCACAAAGAATTAATGGAGAATTATGTGGCTGGAAACTATGGGAAAGTTTATCTCACAGATGGTGAGCCACTAGATATTGTTGGCATGGGGGACATCAAATTGAAGATGGCAAATGGTTCTGTTTAGAAGATTAATAAGGTGAGACACATTCCAGGTTTAATGCACAATTTGATCTATGTTACATAACTTGATGAAGAAGGTCACAATTTCAGTTGTGGAAATGGTGCGTGGAAGGTGACTAAAGGAGCAATAGTTGTTGCTCGAGGTCACAAAACTGGAACGTTATACACGACTTCAACTTGCAGAGAATCAGTTGATACTGTAGTTGATGACTCGAAGAACAGTGAGATGTGGCATTGCAGGTTGGCCATATGAGCGAAAAAGGGATGAAAATTCTTTTGAAGAATGGACAGATTCCAGAACTGAAGTTTGTTGAACATCAGTTATGTGAAACCTGCATTCTTGGAAAATAGAAACGGGTGAGTTTCTTAAAAATTGGGAAGGAGCTCAAGAAAGAAAGGCTAGATGTTGGGTCAAATTATTCGACTAAGTGTTGAAATAATTTAACCACTGATATTTTGATGATGAAATAATTTATGAGTTTCGATACAGGTGTATTGAGACAATATGTTATAAGACTTGGATTTAATAAGGGTCATTAGACCGATTTTGATTTTCATTCGCATAAAATTAGACGCACAGTCTAACTCATCGAAGTTAGACGTGCAGTCTAATAGACGTGTAAT
>NW_025919753.1:0-15220 GCF_907164915.1 Impatiens glandulifera | reverse complement strand
GCAATGGTTTTGAACCTTAGTATTTTCACACTCATTCTCATACAATTGCATCTCCAAGAGCTTACCTTCAGGTTATTAAGTTGATTTACTAAATTTTTAACATGAAAACAGTTTTCACTATAAAATTATATAAGTACTGCCAAAATATTAAGGAGATAAGTATAGTAACTCAGCTTATCTTTATCAACTGTTAAGCTGATAATAAGTTGTATAGTTTTATTTCTATTAGAATAATGAGTAGAGGAACCTGAGCCAATACTTATACACCGTCAAATGAGACCGATCGAGATAACTTTTTATCAGGCCTAGATGATGCATTGTAGGATCAGAACTGTATTCAAAACGAGAAGATCAGGGATCAGAACTGTAATTAAAATGAGCAGATGCGAGAGATGTTCCAAGCAAATGGGACCAACCATAATAATACCAGCAATAACCATGATGGAGGAGGTCAACCACCGGCCTATAAGTAGTTCATGGGCTTTAAACCATCAAATTTTAAGGGAATCACAAACCCAATGGTAGAAGAAAAATGGATGCAATCCATGGAGACCATTTTCGAGTTCATGTAGTGCAACAACTCGGACAAGGTTAGGTCTGCGTCCTTTATGTTCAAGGATGATGCTAGAATCTGGTGACAGGGAGCCAAGTCCACACTCAACCTTAACTCAGCAACTTGGGAGGAGTTCAAATAAATATTATGTGACAAGTACTTCACCCTGAGCACCATGAATAAGCTGGACAAAGAGTTCTTAGGAATCCTGCAAGGAGAATCAAGTGTTGCCGAGTATGTGAAGAAATTCAAAAGTGGCAAGTACTTCGCACATATGATTACTAGGCATGCTACCATAGAGTTGAACAATTTTCTTGAAGGACTGAACGCTACAATTCGCCGTGACGTCAGGTTAAGAAACTCTTCGACAATGCACGAAACAATTGAGAATGCATTAATGGCTAAGAAGGACAGTCATGATATTATAAAAGAGGCTCAGGACAAGAGGTGTAATTATCAGGGGAGGGATTATCAAGGTCAGTAATGAAGAGGCCATTTCAATAATCCTATAATCAGAATGCTCCTCCCCAGCAACAAAGGAACACATACCAGGAGCGGTATTCTCAACTACCACAACAACAACATCAATCAAGGAGAATTCAACCTGTATTCTCTATGGGAAGATCCATTTGGGTGATTGCCTATAGGGAACCAATATATGCTTTCTATGCAAGAAACGAGGGCACTATTCAAGGGAATGCACACAGAAAAAGGATGTAGTTTCAGGAAGAGTGTTCGCAATGACGGAAGAGGAGGCAAACCCAAATACAACTATAATTACGGGTAATCTACTAATTGCTAATTCATTAGCCAATACTTTACCAGATATAGGAGCAACTCATTCGTTTGTTTCTACATATTTTGTGCAAAAATTGGGTTTGGAACATGATGAAAATAAGATTGCATATATAATTTATCTACCATTAGGCTTTAGTCTTAAAACTAATAAGTTGGTTAGAACTTGTGAAACTTAGATCCAAAATCACAAGATATTGGTATATCTTGTGGTTGTTGAGATGTCTGGATTTGATGTTATTTTAAAAATGGACTGGTTATCCCGTCACGAGGATCAAATCAATTGTAAAGAGAAGACAGTGACACTAATCGATCAAGATGTGAAGGTCTTTCTGTTCCAAGCTCAATAGATGCCTTAGATAAAAGTTCCAACTGTGTTGGTTACTGCTCATGCTATAATAAATGGACAGCAACCAAAAATGGAGGACATCCTGGTGGTGAGGGAGTATCCTAGCGTGTTCCCTGATGATTTCTCTAGGTTGCCACCAATTAGAGAAGTGGAGTTCTGCATAACGTTGAAGGTTGGTACTCTTCCAATCTCGAAAGTACCTTACCGTTTGGCACCCACAAAAATGAAAGAATTGAAAGACCAACTAGAAGATTATTTGAGCAAAGGCTTCATTCAAGTGTATCACCTTGGGGAGCGCTAGTGATTCTTGTAAAGAAGATGGATGGGTCGAGATGATTATGAATCGACTACTGTGAACTGAATAAGGTAACCATAAAAAACAAATATCTTTTGCCAAAAATCAACGACATGTTCGACCAAATCAAAGGGGCTTCTGTCTTCTCCAAAATTGATCTAAGATCCGGCTATCATTAAATTTGGGTTAAGGATGAAGATGTAAAGAAGACAGCATTCAGAATTTGCTATGGGCACTACGAGTTTCTGGTGATGCCTTTTGGGTTGACAAATGCACCAGCGGTATTTAAGGAGCTGATGAATAGGGTCTTTAACCCCTATTTAGATCAGTTTGTTATGGTCTTCATTGAAGACATCTTGATCTACTCTCGAACGGAGGAGGAGCAGCAACAACACTTGGCTTTAATTTTGCAAGTATTAACAAAGAATCATCTTTTTGCAAAATTAAGCAAGTGTGAGTTCTGGCTGAGTCAAATTGCTTTCTTGGGCCATATTATTTCAGCCAAGGGTATTGTGGTCGATCCTTCTAAAGTGGAAGCAGTGAAGGGTTGGTCAGCACCAACCAATGTGACCAAGATCAAGAGCATTCAAGGTCTTGCCGGTTATTACAGAAGGTTCATCAAAGGGTTCTCCTAAATTGCTCTGCCTCTTACAACTTTGATGCGCAAGGATTAAAAATTTGTGTGGACCGATAAATGTGCTGGAAGTTTTGAAGAGTTGAAGAGAAGCTTGATAACTGCCCTTGTACTTACAATTCTAGCTGAGGTAGGAAATTTTATAGTTTGCACAGATGCTTCCAAGAATAGATTAGGTGCTGTGCTCATGCAAAATGGGAAGGTGGTTGCCTATGCTTCAAGACAACTAAAAATCTATGAGAAGAATTACCCCACACATGACTTGGAGTTAGCAGCTGTAGTATTTTCCTTGAAGATATGGCACTATTATCTCTATGGGGAAAAGTGTCAAATCTTCACCAATCACCAAAGCCTGAAATATTTAATCACCCAGAAAGAGCTCAACATGAGGCAGATGCACTAGTTAGAGTTTGTTAAAGACTATGGCTGCAAAATCATCTATCAACTAGGGAAAGCCAACGTTGTAGAAGATGCACTAAGTCGTGAATCAAGCACCTTAAATAAACTTACTACACAATCAAGCTTAATTCTGGAATTCGAAAGGCTGAACCTAGTTGTGATAGAGCAACAACAAGAGTGTATTTTGGCGACATTAGCAATTGTTTCGGACCTGCTATATATAATTCGGTTGGGATAGGCTCAAGATCCTTAACTAACCACATGGAGGCAAAGAGATGAGAAGAAAGGCACCTCATTATATAAAACTAAAAACAATCTGGTGTATTACAAAGACAGGTTTTGGGTATCATCTGTGGATTCATTGAGTCAGTAAGTAATGGATAAGGCGAATACAACATCCTACTCTATTCATCCAGGTAGTACCAAGATGTTCAAAGATTTGCAAATGTTATATTGATGTCAAGGAATGAACAAGGACATCATGAAGTTCTTTAGTGAATATTTAACTTGACAGCAAATCAAAATTGAGCACCAAAGGCCTTCTAGGATGCTATTCCCATTACCAATTCCTGTTTGGAAATGAGAGGACATCATCTCCATGGACTTTGTATTCGGGTTTCCCCAGATCCTATGAAAAATGAATGCCATATGGGTCATAGTGTTGCCTCACCAAATTTGCTCATTTCCTAAAATTTGAACAACCTTTTCAATGACACAATATGTGGAGCTACCTGAAAGAAATTGTTCGACTGTATGACATACCAATAAGGATAGTATCAGAAAGAGATCCACGTTTCACTTCACATTTTTGGGAAAGTATTCACAAGGGTCTAGAAACGAAATTGTCCTTCTATACTACATTCCACCCACAAACTGATGGCCAATCTGAGCATGTGATCCAAACTCTAGAAGTCCTGTTGCGGGCTTGTTTAATTGACTTCAGAGGTAATTGGGAACTCATACTACCTTTAATTGAATTCGTCTACAAAAATAGCTTTCAGTCTTCCATTGGAATGACACCCTTTGAAGCCTTTTACGGGAAGAAATACAGGACACCTTTACACTGGGATGAAGTAGGCGAGAGAGTTGTTATTGGGCCAAAAATAGTATCTAACAATGTGACATTAGTAGGCAAGATGAAAGAAAGGTTGCTAGCATCTTAGAGCAGACAGAAAAGCTATGCTGATAAGAAACACAGAGATCTAACTTTCAATAGATGCAACCACGTTTTTTTGAAGGTATCCCCTAGTAAAGGTATCATCAGATTTGGGAAGAAGGACAAGTTGAATCCCAGGTAAATTGCACCCTTTGAAATTCTGGAGGAAATAGGAGAGGTGGCTTATAAACTGATGCTACCTCCGAATCTTGATACAGTCCACAACGTTTTTCATGTATCCAACCTAAGAAAGTATATTCCAAATCCGACCCATATCATCCATCATGATGTTATGTAGTGGACACCCGACTTGGCCTATAAAGAAGTTCCAACCCAAATAATTTCCAGGAAAATAAGAAGGTTTGGAAATAAGGAGATTAGAATGGTGAAGGTTCTCTAGAGAAATCATTCCACTGAAGAGGCAACTTGGGAAGTAGAGTAAGACATGCAAAAGAAGTACCTCGAATTATTCAGTACATTTTAATTTTGAGGTCGAAATTCCTTTTAGTAGGGTAGAGTTGTCACACCCAAAAATTCATTTTGACCGAGTATTTTCGGTCCTAGACAAAACCAAGGACCGAGGAAAAATCAGAGGATTAGGACCGAGGAAAACCCGAAAATCAAGAACGAGGAAATTTGAGTTAGAACCGAGGGGTCCAGTCAAGGAGGTTCGACCGAGGATAATATCGTTTTTCCCATACTTCTACCACCTCATACTTCAGCCACCTAATGCTTCAACCAACTCATACTTTTTCCAACTCATACTTCTGCCACCTCATACTTCAGTCAACCCATACTTCTTTTAACCCATACTTCTTCCACCTCATGCTTCAGCCAACCCATACTTCTGTCAACCCATACTTTTGTGACCTCATGCTTAACCCACCCCATGCTTTGACTAGGCTATGACCAACCCTCTTCATTAACAAATTATCCATTGCATGTTATGGCCATGCTATGACGAGCCCTCATCATTAGCAAGTTATCCACCCCATGCTATGACCATGCTATGACCAACCCTCATCATTAGCAAGTTATCCACCCTATTCTATGATCATACTATGACCATCTTCCTTAACTATTAAGTTATGCACCTCATGCTACCTCAACCGACCCTAATTAAATCCTATATATACTTCACCAACTCATTCATTTTATTATATCCATCTTCCTTTTTATTAAGAAATAGATATCTTAGAATCCATTGAAGAACTTTCATCATTTTAGCAAAATCAATCTAAGGCAGGTTCTTTTCTCAACCCATCTTTAGAAACCCATATCAGTTTTATATAATTTGTTTTTCAAAGTATAATTTGTTTTCCAAGGTATGATATGTTTTTCCAAGGTATAATCTGTTTTCCAAGGTATGATATATTTTTCCAAGGTATAATCTTTTTTCCAAGGTATGTTATGTTTTTAGCGAAAATATAGTGAATACTGATGTATAGATCTAACGAATATGGGAGGAAAGCTAACCAACATGAGCTCTAGTAGTCCAATTCCGAAATATTGGCTGCTTATTATGGGATTGATTTCTGAACATGAGCTATCATAAGATCTAACCACACAGAATGGTCTAACCAGGTTGTAGACTTTAGGGTTAGACTCTGAAGAGTTCCCTTTTTAATATGTGCTCAAAACGGATACCTCACCTTAAGGATCAACTCTCAAGGTCAAGGGTCAAAAATATGTGCTCAAAATTTTATTGTTCCATCACTATGAGAAATTATTTTATAAACCAATATATAGATACAAAGAAGCTTTTAAATGACTTTTCTATAATTTTTTTAATGCTTGCTGGGTCTTTAGACTCACTATGCTTGTATGGTGTAAGTACACAATAATAGATTTTATTTGACATGCTGAAACGATACTTGAAGTGGGATAAGGTGTAGGGAATGTGTATGAAAGGAGGGACAAATTGTCACGTCCCAAAATTCTACTTTTCCCGACCGAGAGCTTTCGGTTCTGGCTAAGACTTAGGACCGAGTGGTCCACCGATGATTCTCCAAACAAGGAATTATCTGGCATGTACTCTTTTCTACTATTTTTTAACCCTACATAATGCTATTTATTCATGTATTTTATATAAATGATGCATAATGTTTTCAAAGCATGTTTTCATTGCAAGTTCATGGTTTTCTAAAGAAGGATGTTTTTAAGTTAAGGATAATGGAATCAAAGTGATCATGATGATAGAATTAACGGTCATGGGATGATGGCTATCAAGATGAGCTCTTGTAGTCGGATTCCAAATTCATGTGATGACGAAATTGACGATTGGATGCCTCACCTTGGAGATCAGCTCCCAAGGTCTAGGGTCCCAAACATGTGCTCAAGTAATCAACTATACACACGGATGATGATATACCCTTAAAAACACTCATGGATGCAATGTAGTATAAATTTCTTCTAATGTCTTCTTTAAAATACTTGTTGGATCTATTGACTCACTATGCTTGTGTGGTTTAGGTGGATCCATCCACGGTTTTTATGGCAAGTGAAGGAAGATTTGGAGTCGAGCATGGTGCAGGATATGCATATGAAAGGAGGGACCAAGACCGACTTTTATAGCACCCATTTCAATGATCAACTTAGAAAGGAACCCTAGCACTTCCGCATTTATGATCGAATTTACGTTGAATTAGGTGAAGGAAAATAGGATTTTAGGGCGTAACACAAATACTGAAGACTGAGTACTTTGTAGGGTCTAGTACTGAAAGACCGTATTTTTGTAGTAAATGATTGTATTTTTGTAACAAAATACCATGTCTTGTCTTTAAAAAGACTGAATTTTGTAGTACCACTTCTATATATATATGATAAAACGCTTCCTCATATGTTACTGATTTCCACTTATGTATGTCCATGTTTCCACCATCCTACGGTTTAGAGAATATGATTTAGGGATGTTTCAGTCTACTTAAGGATATGGGACTATCTGGACCTAGGTTAATGGCTAGCATGGGGTCAAAAAAATCAAGTTTTTTTGAGGTTGGAAATGAGGTTATTAGTTTAGAAGATCTAGGGTAGATTTTTAAAGCAAGGAAGCATGCAACGAAACTGGGTCGGAAATTGAAGAAGTCTTCCTTAGCAGTTTTCTCTTCTAAGAAACTGTATCCTGATGCCAATCAGATCTTAATCCAGGGTGCAAGTCATCTAATCCTGTGTTAGTTGCTAATTTGGTGCTTGTTTCAAATGCTGATACAATGGAGACTAAATAACCTGTTGAATCTTCTAACCAACCTAGTAGCAATGAGGCTGAGGACCTAGATACTAAGGTATCTACTATAACTGATGCATATGGTGATCAACTGAGTAATATCAAGTCAAATACTAATTATGAGATACTTGATGGTATGAGTCTAATGTTGGTATGAGTCTAATGATGAAATGGGGTAAAATTCAAATTTTGGCACAAAAGACAAGTGATTAACTCACATGACCGGATAGGAAAGCGTCTAAAAATTTGGTTAGTGAATCAAGATCTCGAGCAAGAAGATCTGCTGGAATCCTGGGTTCAGAATTGAAGATTTGTAATCTTGGAGTCATTTTGATTGTGGATGATGCATATGATTAGCTAATTACTGAATGTGCTAAAAGTGGGGGAGTTAAGTCTCGGTCTATTAACCTAGAATCTACTTTTTTCTTGGTCGGAATGCTAATTCTAATGTTAAATCTTTGGTCCAAGTGGAGTTAGGCTCGGATTCTAGCACTGATTGTGATGAATCCATCATTTGTGATATTGTTTTTTCATGTTTTTATTAAGGGCACAACTAGAAATTTGAACTAGGGGCCAAGTGATGTGAACCATGAACTCGGTCCATTAGTCTTAAATCTGCTGAACTTTCCAGTTAGAGAGTTTGCAATATTGAAGATGCATAAATTTTTGGCCATGAGTCAAACCTAAATTTATTGAAACCTGCCAGAACTCTGGGTCGGGGCTCACAATCACTTGGTTCCCAGTCATTCGATGGTGAACTACATAGTGGGTTGGGGTCTAAGTCTAATCCATCTATTGGGGTTTTAGATATTCTAACCAAGGAACAAGGCATAAAATTAAGAGAAGAGGTTTTTGCCAATACTATATATCCTAATGTTGATATCCTAAAAATAATTGGATCAACTAATGGCAAGGGTTTGGCAGGAAAGAAAAGAGTTAGACAGGCTGATGTTGTTACCCACACACAAAAGAAAAGAATAGTAACAATAAGGGTGTAAGCCCTATTAGTAGCAGTAGTTGTCTAATGATATAGAGATTGGGTCTGAGACCTATGGGTTCCCAAATGGAACTAATTTATCTTTAGTCTGGGTCATGAAGAAAAATGAGATTGCTAATCTAGACGAACTGAGGAACCAGACCAGGAAATTAATGTTTGAGATCAAGAAACAAGACATTATCATGGATAAGGAAAGAATTGAACAATTTAATACCCATTTTAATGTTCACTACTTACAATACTAGAATTTATTTGACAAAAACCAGTAAGAAGAGATTTTTGCGTGATCAGTTAGTGCAATTAGGGAGATTTCTAAGTGTAAGACTCAAGTATACACACTTAGAAGTAACTCCAATAGAACATGGTAGGGGGTAGGGTATGGAATAAACCAGCATTCCCTGACCCAGAAAAAAGGAAGTTTGACCTTGATATTTTGTTTCCATGAGCAATCACTCTAGATGTTCCACATAAATTTAAGCTCCCTCCAGAAGTTAAGGAAAAATGTGTGAAGGCCTAGGAATTTGTAGTTGCTGGCCACTTTATGGGAAACACTAAAGTCTCTTTCAAGGTTGTTACAGACACTCTTATGGGCTTTTAGGAGAAGATAGGGCTTGATCAAATTACTATTAATGACCTTGGTTTCTATTTTCTCAATTTTTGAAATGGTAGTGAAATCCATGGAATTATCAGTAGTGAATATACTTTCATCAGAAACCAACGATTTAAGCTTTATAAGTGGAGCGAGGAACTAAACACAAACCACAAACTTCCTAAATTAGATCAAATCACGGTTAACATGAAAAATGTTCCACTACACATGTGTAATTCCATTAGACATGCATACATCTCAAGCATTATTGGCAAGACTTTGATGTTCGATCCATCCAGGGCTTCTGTTGCTAGAGTTAGCGTGAAGATTCATCGGAATAGTTATCTTCCTCTGAAATTAGAGCTCAAGTATAGGCTGAGAAACTCCTTCGACACAGGGGTGCAATACGAGTGACGTCCAAATAGGTGTGCAAGATGTAACACTTTCACCCAGTCTATCAAGCATTTCCCCATAAACAATGCACATGGGACTACTCCATCTAGTCAAACAATTCCAATGAATTCAACTAAATTGAAGGTACCAAGTTTGTAAAGTAATCATGGGGGAATTGAGACATTGGGTCAGAAAGCTGAGCAAGCTCCTATTGATCGGATCTAGGTTGATGATAAGGTTGATGGTCAGATTAATGGTCAAAAGACTGAGATGTTGAATCAGGTTCAGGCCATAGGTCGAAATAGAGTTAGGAGGAAAGGCGCAAATATGTTGAAATGGATTGAGGTTCAAAGAGAGGTTGGGAGTCAAAATTTGGGTGGAGATCAGGAAAAAGATCAGAAATTGTGTCAGGACTAGGGTTAATATGCAGCTTTGATAGATTATAACCAAAATATTCCAGGTCAAGTTCAGAATCAGGCTGATGATTGTTTGGGTCTAGTTCAGACTAAAGGTGAAAATGTTATAAAAGTGGATGTCAGATATTTCGGTCATGACCAGGGTATTAAGGGCAATAAGGGTGCTGGTTGTGGCTAGGATAATTTGAATAAAGTTGGGTTTAAGGGTTTTGTTTTGAAAAAATAGAGTTTTCATGGGAATGGAATCCAGAGTAGTGACCGAGCTCAAGGAAAATATCAGTTTTAGAAGAATTTGTCTGATCCGGACTGTCTTCAAAAATTACTAAGTTAGATTGGAATTCAGACGTAGAAGCACAAAATTGATTTAAATTTGAGTAGCGACCGAACATCTTTGGATCCCATGAACGAGTCAGCCTTAGGCAACAACCGAGAAATGGTTTAGCATAATGATGAGATCCAGGATTTGGATAATAATCAGGGAGACTGAGATCAAACGATTCTGGTCGGTAATAGAAAGAGAATACGCCATGAGAAAGAGGAAATCATAAGTTAGATTGTTAAGATATATGTGGATGGTCAGGAGCAGATTGATCTGAGAGGTATTGTGCTAGTCAAGGATGAATCAGATAAAACATATTCTATATCTACCGAATGTATTGGCCAAGACCTGTAATCCTCATATGTTAATATCATGGAGAACCTTAACTAAACATCCACTTGGGAGACTAACCAATATGTTTCCCTTGAGGGCAACGAAGATTGTGGTGCTTATGACTTTTCTGATGATGAAAGCATTTATTATGAAAATATGAATGCAAGTGGGCAGCAGATTGGTGAAGGTGAAGCCGAAGAGCAGGAACTAAACACATATATCCATTCATGAATGTTATAACTTGGAATATTAGAGGTCTCAATGAACCCATCAAATGCAAAGAAATTAGAAAGATAATTGAGGATCAGAAAGTGTCCATCATTAGAATATTAGATACTAAAGTCAAAAGCCAGAATGTGGAGAGAATTAGAGACCTCTATATAGAGAGCTTATGGAATATGGTCCACAATTCGAATGCGAGAACGGGAAGAATTTGGGTACCTTGGGATACGAATGTGGTTGAAGTTAAGTTGTTACACTCTAACGACCAAGTTAACATGGTTGATGTCAAAAGTAAGGCTAATGGGAACTATTTTCAATTAGCTTTTTTTATGGCCGCTACTCATGTTCGGATAGAAGAATATTATGGGATTGTTTAAAGGCTAAGATATGTAGCGGTGAGTCTTGGGCGGTCTTAGGTGATTTCATTGTTACAAGGGTCGAAAATGAGCGAAGTTCCGAATCAGAAATCACACAAGACATGATAGTCTTCAACAATTGTATTAAGAATATTCATTGTATTGAGCCTACGAACTTCGGGAATTTCTACACATGGTCGTCGATGAGAGGGGACGAGAGAATAAGAAAAAGAAGAATTGATAAAGAACTTATTAATAGAGAATGGGTTGCTTAGTTTATGAGAAGTCATTTACACGTATCTCAGACCATTGTCCAATCAAAACTATTTTGGGAAAAAGAGAAGAGAATGAAGCGTCTTTTCAAGTTCTTTAACTTATGGATGGAGAACTATAACTTCAAGGATATTTTTAATGAGGTGTGGGATAAACATGCTAGCAGTTCCAATATGTTTAAAGTCTCGGAAAAGATGAGGCTTCTTAAGAACCAACTTCAAAAGTTTGATAGGAAAAAATACAACAACATATCTAAGAGGGTGATGGTAGCGAGAAGTGAACTTGAAGATGTTCAAAATGACTACTCGAAAGTGATGATGTTTTTCAACTCCAAGAAGAGGAGATGGATGCCCTAACCATATTTAGAGAGTTGAGTTTTTTGAAGGAAAGCTTTATAAGGAAGAAATCGAGACAGAATTGGATATCCCTTGGTGATTAAAATACAACTTTCTTCTATCGAAAGTGTTTGACTAGAAACCATCAGCATATTGTGCACAAACTTAAAAAGGATGACGGGGAATTCGCAAAAGGACAAGATCAAGTGCATGAGGTGGTTGTGTAGTTCTATAAGCTTTTAATGGGAACGAAAAACCAGCAGAAAATTAGTCACCTTAATACGTTTTACTAAATCATTGATAAGAAAATTTCAGGGGAAGATAGTCGGGGTCTAATTGAGGTAGTCACAAGGGAGGACATTAAAGAAGTATTGTTCAGGGTCAATGGCAATAACAGCCCGAGTCTAGATGGCTTCAACGCTCACTTTTTCAAGGATAATTGGTTCATTTTTGGTCACGATGTAACCAAGGGGGTGTTAGAGCTCTTCCGGAATAGAAAAATGTTAAAACAATAGAACGTAACAGTTTTGAATCTAATCCAAAAGAAATTAGTTCATGAAAGAATCTATGATTTTAGGCAAATATTGTGTTGTAACGTTACTTACAAGATAATTTCAATCTCAACAAAATGTTTTAAAACTTTTATTTCTAAGATCGTTAGTCTAAGTCAATCAACTTTTATACCTAGTAGATATATTTCCCATAACATTCTTCTAATGCAGAATATCTTAAGAAAAATATTACTCAAAGTTTCGCTTTCAAGATTGATATCTGTAAAGCTTTTGACTCGGTTAGATGGGAGACTATTCGAGATTTCATGGTAGTTTCTGGTTTTTCTTGTATATATATTGATTGGATCATGCAATACGATCCTACCTCTCATTTTGTAGTCAATGTCAACAGAATTCACGACGGCTACTTCAAAGGTGAAAGCGGTGTGAGGCAAGGGGATTCCCTCTCTTCATATATTTTCGTAGTAATCATGGAGGTCTTTGAGAGTGTATTTATGAAGTTCCGAAAGAACCAGCCATACATCCACCATTCGTTCTGCTTGGAGGAGGAGATTACACACCTTTACTTTACCGACGACCTGTTCATTCTTACACATGCGGATGTTGATTCCATTAAAATAGTTAATGATTCACTTACTTTCTTTTCTAGCATTATAAGTCTTTCGATAAATAAGGAAAAAAGTCTTCCTTTCTACGGTGGAGTCGACGAGGAAACGAAGGCGATGTTATATGAGGTTATAGGCATCAAGGAGGGATGCTTTCTAGTACGATACTTGGGATCCCTTTGACGGAAATACAAATCTAGATTATGAACTAGCTCCTGTTCATCGAGAAGGTAAAAAATACTATCACCGGATGGGAATCAAAGAAGCTATCATATGCGGGTAGAATCGAGTTAGTTAAGAGCATCGTCATGGGGATAATCGGGTATTGGTCTCAACAGTTGGTGCTTTTGAAGAAGGTGATGAGGGAACTAAATTCTTTGATGTGTGATTTCATTTGGGGGAAACCAAGGTAGTGGGAAAAAAAGTTTAGTGGATTGATCTTTGCAAGCCAAAAAGCGAGGGGGTATCGGGTTAAAGAGTAGCGTTGAGTGGAATAGAGTACTCACTTTCAAGAATTTGTGGGTGATTCAACAAAAGAAACTATGTTTGGGTGAAATGGGTCCACTCACGATTTATGAATCGGGAGGCGAGTGTATGGATGAGTAAATTCAAATACAAAATGACACGGTCACTCAAAAAGATATTGCAACTTAAAGACAAAATGGTACAATTTTTGACATACGTTTGAGAGATGGATGAGATACGTTGTTTTTCCACGATCCATGGTTTGAAAAACAACCCCTAGTTCCCAATGAAAAGTTATGAATGTGCGTATAAGAAGGGATTTCTTGGCTGCCACCGTAAGAGATTTTAAGGATTGACAATTGGATTCACTCCTACGACACATAACAGACGGGCAGTAGGTTCTTTATCAACTTAATGACATTCAATTTCATGATAGCAACGATTCAAACACATGGGAAGCTGAGTAGAATGAACTAATTTCTAGTAAGGTAAGAAAAGTTATTCGGAAAAGGGGACCAGTTGTAGAGTAGACACATTTGGTTTGGTCCTCCAAGATTATCCCAAGGTAACAATTCATACTTTGGCTTGCGTTTCAGGAAACGTTGAACGCGAGAGATCGGGTAAATAAATACATGGATATTTCGGATGATAGCTTCCTATTATACAAAGGGAATGAGGAATCTATTGATCACCTATTAGGTGGCTGTCTGTTTACTAGATTGATTTGGAACAAATTTGCATAGGCTATGGTTTATTGATCTTTCTAGTGAGTGGGAGGAAGTCAAGGTGGCTTTCCTAACTAAATCCAAAACTAAAAAATTTCTAACAAGTATTTATAAATGAGGGTTTGGAACGGTTGTCTACCATTTTGGGGTGACAGGAATGCAAGAATTTACGGGAGAGTTTGTAAGAGTGTAGATGGAGTTTGGAAGGATGCTATGATCGATTGACGGGCTCTTATTGAAAAGTGGAGGCGGATTCCCGAGGTCAAAAGAAATTGGGAGTTATGCAAAAGATGGAGTATCAAATACTCAAAAGTCACAAAAGTTAGCAAGTTTAAAATGAGATAGATATATTTGCATAATTCATTATAATAAGTCATAAAACTTGTAATATTTGAATGTTTTCGTTTTTCATTCCGAACTTTGTTTTATCATTCTAGGTTTGTTAGAATGATAAACAAAATGTTAGGATCTAGGTCGGGGCTGGGGAACCGAAGTCTGGTCGGTTAGTACTTTCACTCAACGGTTGGCGCTAATCCGGTTAAAGATTAACACCGGGTTTCAATACTACACAAACTGTCACAAACCCTTGAACCGAGTTCAAGTGCGAAAGTGGTTTGTTTCAGGTTGAAGCAACACACACACATGATGAATAAAGATAGAATCTGGATAATATCGATTTGGAGATTAAGTGGTCGGTTTAAGGTATAGTGAATCAGTTAGAACGGTGCAAGTCGGTTAGTATGAGTCGGATAGAACGTAGAGCCGGCAGAAAGTAAAGAACAAGACACATGTGTTAGGATCTAGGTCGCCGCTGGTGAGCCGGGGGTTGGACCGGTTAGCGGTTCTCACTCGTAGGGTGGTGGTTAATCCGGTTAGAGATTAACACCGGGGTTTCAATACTACACAACCTGTCACAAACCCTTGAACTAGGTTCAAGCGCGGAAGAGGTTTGCTTTCAAGTTGAAGCGGTACACGTGTATGATAGGCGGAATCGGTTTCGGATGATGGAGGTTTGAAGAATGGTGGGTCGGTTTCGGTTATCTGGATATTCGGTATGGTCAGTATGGAGTCGGTTTGGAGCGGTATGGATAAATTAGTCGGTTATGTAATGAAGCCAACAGAAAGTAAATAACACAACAGATTTTATGGATGTTCGGAGATAAAACTCCTACGTCACCCCTTCCTCTCGAAACCGCGAGAAGGATATTCACTAAGGAATACAAGTACAATTCGATCGAGACTTATTTCCTGCTCGATAACACTCTTACAATTCACA
>NW_025919752.1:22516-55026 GCF_907164915.1 Impatiens glandulifera | reverse complement strand
CCTAACTCGCTACTCGCCGGTTACACCAACTCACTCTTGATGTAATACAATAATACAGCACAATAAAACTTTCGGTAAATGAAACAATACTTTTGGATCGCGCGTGAGATTTCTTTCTCTCTCTTAAAGTATTTCAGAACCGTAATAAATGAGGTCGCTTCGTCTTCCTTTGATAGTGAAGAGGATTTCAACCGTCATTTTCTTCTCTCACCGTGGGATTGGTCAGTTCGAGGCCACGCCGGTTCAGAAATGTTGCGTGCATGTTTCAACTTTCTGACACTTGGCAAGCATGCATATACCGATCAGGTATGGATGACGTAGCCGATTTGCAGTTTTGGACACGTGTCAGACATGCACCTTCCGGTTGTCTGAGTCGGATCTTCGGATCAGCAAATCATCATTGTCTTTATCGCATGCTTCTGATCCGGATCTTATCTTCTTATATTTTCCCAAGACACGTCTATTTCGTCATATTACGTCATCTTTGTAATTCTTAGTTTTCGGTTGACTCTTTCGTAGTGTGATCCGGTTGGGATGAGAGCTTTTCTTTGCTAGACGGTCTGTTGGGAAGGTTGAGGCCGGTTCCTCTTGATCAGGAATTGATCATCTGGAGCCGGATTGCTTTGATGTATTCTCCAGCCGGTTTATATGACTTGGTCTGTTCCTGCACATAAGAGTTTATAGTAGTTTAGTTTTTCTGGCCGGTAAAAATTAACTTACTTAATTTTTCTATCAGATTTATGTACACATAGCATGTTTAGACTATCGCCTTATCGTATGTATAATTTATTCGCTATTCAAGCATAATTAGTAGAATATTAGCGTAACGCTCACCGTTTCTTTGCTCAGAAATATAGTGGGAGTCTTGATATTCTATGTATTTTTGGAGAATATTATACCATGATTTCATAGATGTTTTTTTAGGAGGCTATTGTTCTTTTTTCAAAAGAACGTTTTTTCTTTTATCGGATTTTGAGTTGCTTGAATTTAATTGTTTTAAGGAATTTAAGTCATGGCCGCAAGGGTAGCCGTTCATCCGCAAAATGGTATTCGCTTCTTTGAGCGTAAACAAATGATACTTGATCGAATTTGTTAATGAGCTTAATTAGATAAGCGTTGTAAAGTTTTAGATTTTCCTCTTTTACTTGCCAAACACCATTGGTTTGGGATATAACCAAATTAGAGTCACAATTACTTCTAATTTAGTTTCCCCTCATTCATAAGCCAATTTGAGACTTAAGAGACATGCCTAGTATTCGACCTCGTTATTGGTAATTGGGTGTTTGAGTTTTATGGATATTGGGTTATATGTACCTTTAGGGTCAGCCAAAAAATCTCGATTCCATGCCCTTGTTTGCTAGAGGCTCTATCAAATATCAATTTCTATGTGTCTGTTGTAACGACCATGATTCCATCATGGGGAAAGTTGAGTTCGTCTTTTAACTCAACATTAATGGGTCATTCAGCTAGGAAGTCTGCAATAATGCTCCCTTTTATAGATTTTTTTGTACTATATAGGCTATGTCATATTCATATATCATCTTCCTTTATTTGACTAGCCTAAATGACAATAGTGTTTGTTGGAATAAGAAGTGGATAAGATTTAATCTAGATACCAATTTGATGGGATGGAATTGCATGTAGTGTCTTAATCTCTTGGTGACCTATACTAATGTCGAACATATCTTTTTAGTAAGTTTATAATTAAGTTATCACCCGGTCATTCTTTTAATCACATAATAAATAACAGTTTAGAGTTTATCCTTGTTTTCTTGAGCCAACAGACTCTCATTATTGTTTTTGTTACTATGAGGTATATTCTTAGAGGGATTCTTGGTCTTGGTGGCATGAGGATTGTATGTGACTTTAAATAGTGTTTGACCTTGTCAAATTCTCGTTGAAAATCATTGTCTCATATGAACTTTGGGTCCTTTTTAGATGCTTAAACACTATGTCGCATGAACTGAACGATGTAATGGATTTTTCCAAGGAAACTTCATACTTCTATTTCATTTTGAGGTATTGGCATAGCCATTATAAGATCTATTATAGAGGGTTTGGCTTCAATTCCACTTTGGGTGATTAAAAAGTTTATCGTTTTTCCAGTCATAACCTCGAATGTGCATTTCTTTATGATAAGTTATAGTTGGTATATTTTAATTCATTGTAATAATTATTCGAGGATTCGAATGTGTCCTAGTTGATCCTTGGAGGAAACAATCATGTCGTCTACGTATACTTCTACTTCTTTGTGGATCATGTCATGGAGGATTAATATTGTCGCCCTTTGATAGGTTGCTCATGCGTTCTTTAAACCAAAATGCATGACTCAAAATGGAATGTGCCTTTTTCTGTTATGAACGTAGCGTTTTCTTTGTTTTCCGCCTTTCTTTAATATAGGGACCATGTTACCTATTCACATATGATATTATATGACTTCAAGAAATCCATTTTCAACTTTCTTTAGGAAATGTTCTTTTATTTTGTTGACAACATCATGTTTCATCCGTCTGAGCTTTTGCTTTATTGGCTTAACGTCTGGATAAAGGGGAATATGATGTTGAACGATCTTAGGATCTATGCCTCCATTTCCTTATATATTCAGGTGAAAATGTCTTTGTTGGATTTTAAAAGCTCAATCAATTTGTGACGTTCTTGCTTATTAAGACTTTGTCCAATAAGACAATTTGGGAATCATCTAGCATATTTAAGTATATTTAGATTGTCTTTTCGATGGAAGAAACAATTCGATCCTCATTTTCTAAGAAGTGTTTCATTTTAAAATTTATTTTAGAGTAAAATGATAGATCATCATTACTCATTATATATTCGAAATTATCTTCTTGTATTATATTACCATCTTTATTACAAGTGTGGAAAGACATCAGATTGTTGATTTCCTCTAGATATGATTGTCATTTTCAATTTCTATACTATGTACAATATTTAACATATTTCTACACTTAAAAGGGTGATGAGTATTATCTTCATCGACATTTACATCGACGAGTGGGGCTATAACGGTCATGTTTAGAACCGAGAGATCGATTACACAATTTTTGTCAACCGACTTGTTATTATTTAGGAAAGTAGAGAGTTAGGATAATTTTTGCATAGCATAGAGACAATATTCCATTCTTTTCCTTATCATGCAAACCAAAGAATTAGGATTATACGAACAATTAGAGAAGACTTCGAGACTTGAAAAATGTCTCTTCAAATCACGATTGGAAAAGAATTCTAGGAAGTCGAAATGAATGGTGTTTTGTGCCTCTCGAATGAATTGTCCATTCAAGGTTAGAGGGATTGATATGTATTGTTTGGATATTTTACCATTCCGGATTTTCTCAAATCTATTCGTCATATACTCTAGACAAAATGATTTAAGTCGTAAAATGACTGAGAAAATGATGGTATGACGGTGGCATTTGGATCAAACCCATACCCAAGAAATATCCCATTTTACACATCATTAATGGAGAGAAAGATGAATGTGTTAGATTGAGATCGTTGGATGAATCCTTACCTTTTTGGAAGATTGGACATATCTCGAATTCACTTAGTTCAACTTCAGAATTATCAACATGAGTTGTTCCAATAATGGCCATAACATCAGTTTCACCTTTGACGATAATGATGTGGTCGTTGGCCATGAACGTACTACTTGAATGATGATTTTTAGGTTACCCTTTATTTCTCATTTTGAAGTATCGAAGCCTAACACCAAATTTCTTAAGAGTCCTCTATAGACAAATGTTCAAGGCTAAACTATTATCGATGAGAGTCATTGAAATTGTTTTGCATTCCATTTGAATGGAAATGTATAGGGCCTTAACTCGATTTGTTACAAACTTTGTCTTCAAAACCATTCATGGTGTATTGTGAACCGATGTAGATTATTCCTACAATTACTTATGACGTGGTGTTGGCAGGGACATTAGTCTTTCTTAGCTAATTTAACATAACTTACATGTGTTCAATAAAGTATAACATTATTTCCCATATAGAAATAATAGAGTTTTTCTTTTTGAGTTGTCTTAGGAGATGTTACCAGGATTCAATCCCCTAGGCTTTGTATGCTATTTTTTTATCGTGTTTTCTTTTTTGTCTGAAAAAATCTATTATATTCACCATTTTATTTTTTAACGTGAAAGGATCTATTCATAATGAGTAAGTTTCTTATTCATTCGAATTCTCCATCTTTAAAAGCGATTTATGCGACCCCAAGTTAATTGGTCCCATACCTTATCTATGCATTTGAGTGCTCCGCCCACAGAGGACATGCAAAGAAGGATTTGAAAGGTAGACACAACCCGTACACTATTTTAGAATTTTTTTCTACAAAAGTTATGTAATAGAACCCCCTTGGCTTACCTTTCTCTTGTATATCGTAAAAACTATAAAAAAGGACTATTCATATAGGATATTATCTTATCTTGATGATGAACCAAAGTTAAGTTCTATAGCATAGACTTTATAGGTTGGACCATATAGGTTTTAGATTAGTACATGAATAAATGTAGTAATCTAATTGACTTTAAGAGTCGTCACTTTAGTTACTTCACAAAAAAGCTTAAGGAAATAAAATCAAAGTATTCATAGATTACGAGTCTGGTTCTTGGTTACGCATTAAGAAACGATCGCAGTCTTATGTCCTATGTGCCTATTCCAAGGTAATCTATATTTGATTGTACTTGCTCGTTGTATATTGTGAAGGTATGTTACACATGTATCCAGAGTTCATAATTCTTTTGCTTGTAAATATCTTAAACTCATGTCTAAACTATCTTTGCTTAAAGATGACTCTAAGCTTTGAATTAGACAAGGTTGATATTAAGCCATTGAATTCTTTTGGTTTTTATTATGATTTCTTATGTCTATTTAGAAGGACAACCTTATTCTTAGTTCATAGATGACTTTAAACTCTCATTAGGTTCTTTTCTTAGACAAATAAGTTATATGAAATATTGACTACTTCTCGGGAATATGTGAATGACAATGTGAATTCTCTATTTTGTATGTTGTTTGAGTGTTTTCTTGTTGGGTTCGAACTGTGAATCCTTATAGAATATAAAAAAATCTTTAAATTTTTGGAATTTTTCTAAAATGATTTAGAGGCTCTAATTGACAAATGAAGGTTGTTTAGTAAAGGAACCAAATAAGCCCTACGAAATATCCAAAAGTAAATAGCATAATTCTTCAAGAGGAATTTCAATCTATCCGAGTCAAAATTATAAGAAGTTGTCTCTTGTACATAGTTAGAGATATTTAAGAAAGAAAATGCAGCTCTATTCTGAGTATTCTAGAAGGAGTCAGAATTCTGAATCTCATCAATAATACACAATTCAATGGAAACAATGCTACAAAAAGTTGGGATACTATTATGAATTGAAAATTTATGGCAGGAAAAGCATGAGAGATCAATAGAATAAAGGAGGTGGTGGTCGATTTGTATAAGGTAGTCTGGTCTTCAAAGGTTTCACCTCGATACCAATTCATCCTTTGGCTGACATTCAGGAAAATATTGGCGACAAGAGATAGAACTAAGAAGTATATGAATATTTCAGACGTCAATTGTCCAATCTGTTTAGTAAAAGAGGAAAGCATTGACCACCTATTTGGGGAGTGCACGTTTGTATCCAATATGTGGATAAATTTTGCTCAGAACATGAATATCACTAACTTTCTAGGTACATGGAACGAAATCATAGAGCTTGTAAATAAAAAGGCTAAGGAAGATAACTTCTACACGAATGTTTTCATATGCTCTTTTGGAGCTCTAGTCTGCAATACCTAAACTTATTTCCTACTTTTGGGGTTTTTAATGAAATAGAACTAAGCTGTTTTCCCAAAAAAATATCCAAAAGAAGTTGAAATTGTAACTTATAACAAAAATTGGACATATTTAAAGTTCAAAAGTCGAATTGGACGTGATCAAATAGACTAAGGGTCAACACATTTCGGAATTATTAAAAATAATTCGAAATTGGAAGTTTGGAGTCAAAATTGAACATAGAAAGTGTCTAGGAAACAATTTACACTTAGAATGAAATTTTAGGGATTGAATTAATTACGAACTAATTAAATTAATTAAGTAAATAAGTTTAGGTGAAATTTAAAAGAATTGAAAGTTGGAAGGGCAAATTGAACGCAAGGTGGAAGTTCAAGAATTCAGAAAGGATGAATCTTGGAAAGCTGCAACAAAAGGTCGTAATCTTCCTCTTTCAACTTATTTTGTCCACCATTGCTGATTTCTAAGGCCACAACTATTGCAAGGAGATTCCATGAACACCGTCTTCTCAAGATGTCCTCTAGTGCTCGCCATTATCGTCGCCTAACGCTCATCCGGATACAGGAGGAATCCAAGAAGGTCGTCTAACATGGGACTTCTCTATTTCTAGATCTGGAGTTGCTTCATCGAAGGACGCTTTGTCTTGGTCTATTGTTCCTTCGTTGTCGTCTTAGACTATAGAGGTTCCTCGTTTTAGGAATTAATCAATTCACTAGACATTGTCAATTAAAATTTATGTTCATTGGAAGAGGAATGATAGAAAATAAATCAAAATTCCCCTACATATAAGGAATCTGGACGTAAATTTAGTTAATAGTTTGTCTTCTTTCGTGGCTTCCCCTCAAGAATTTCCAATGTGGTCTACTTAGTGAGACTACACCTCTGCTTTTCTTTCTCCAAGACTTTGAGATGTTCAGAACTTTGACTGATGAATGTACGATAGATCCTTCTCCAGCAAAATCTTAAAAATTCGGCAACGCCGATTTAAGTTTAGAAACGAGTCTAGTCTTGCCTAGACTCTTCCTAATCTAGATAGAAACCTATCCTAGATTTTAACAAATATGGATAACAAAAAAAAATCAAATAATTTCTCACAAAATCAATTGAATAAGCGAAAACATGAATTAATTAACAAGAATTCAAATTGATAATGCTTAAATCAACAAATGTATATTAATTCCACATTATGAGAATACAAATGTAGGATTAGAGAACCTACCTAAAGAAGAGTAGAAGAATAAAAGGAAGCGACCGCCAGATTAGAGTTTACTGGAGAATTCAAATTCTCACTAGATTCGCCTTGGGAGGATTCTTTGTTTGGTCTCTCAAGCTCCCAAGTGTGGTCTCTCTCTAGTTATATGTTAGATTTTAGAAAATGGTCAATCATGCCTCAATTAAAATGAGGAGGATCCTTTATATACCAAATCAAGGGGTATCTTTGGAATATTGTAATTAAAAAACTGTTATTTGTTGGATGAGTTGAACCAACTAATTTAAGATCCCATCCGATCAAGCTACACTCTTCATTTTGAATCAAGCCAAACGGTTAAGTGTAGGACAAGTTACACATTTTTTTAGTTCAACCTTTTCTTTGTCTCAGTTTCAGCCTTCTTGTTTTAACCGAGACTTCTAAAGGCAGTATCTTTTGACCCATATTACCATTGAGGCTAATCTAGGATACATTGGAAAGGTATTCGTTTTAGCTAAAAGTTTTGTCTTTCCCATGAAGTCCAATATAGACAGTGGGTCTATACAATTCTTGATGGAATGTCCTTGGCCTCGCAATGAGCAGTCTAGGTTAGAGGCGACCTAGCGTGGGTTGTAAGTCAAATCATGAGTGTTACTTATTTTCATTCGAAAGTCAACTCAAAGATCTTTTCAACGGTAGCTCATTTGTATCAAATGATCAAAGATCAAAATATATGAATTTATGAAGTCTTATCTTTAGTTCGCTCCAAGATTGAAACAAGTATGCTTTCATCGTGTTGTTAGACCACCTTAGCCGTCAAATGGAGACTCGGGATCGGTTCAACTCGATTATGATGTGTCTTACCATTCCAACCATATGTAGTAATTCAATTATGAATCCATGTGGACCAAGTTATGAGTTTATAAATATAGACATGTTCAGTTTGATCCTATTTTGACGCATCATCTTGTAACGTCGATTTCTCATTGTTAAGAGCTTAAATCCAAAATAGAAATCAAATAGATCTTGTAAAGGACTTTTCAGGCTTTTCATGAACATCCTAAACCATTAAGTGTAGAAGTTTAGGTAATTTTTGAAGTTAAGGATCCTTGATGATCTTCCTCCAACCAACGAAATGTAAAACAAAGGTATTTGGGCGTTTTTTCAAATGAAGCGCTTGTTGATTTCAGGATGACGTCACTCACACATTTTGAATTTTTTGGGAGCGCGAAAGTGTTTCTTTGACTTTCTTTCACCTAGCCTTCAATCGCCGATTTTATTCAGTTTTTTGACTTTTTTTACCTTTTAATAGCTTTCTACACAAAATTGTAAATAACAAAATTATACTCAAAATTCTTAATTTTTAACCGGTTAATTTGAACCTATCAAGTTTACCAAATTCCGACTTTTTATGAAAAATGATATTTGGGTATAAAAACAAGCCTTGAAATGGTTATTCTGTATAATTTGCCCAATAGCAATATTGTACTCAAAATTCATAATTTTCAAAACCGGTCATTCTGAAGGTGTTGGGTCATCCAAATTCTTACTATTTCCAAAATTGGTGTTTAAACTGCTTTTAAAGGGTCATTTCAAGCCATTTTTAAAAGTGTTTCTGATTTTTATTCTCCTGGTCTAATAATCAAGTATGATCATCATACTAAACCGGTCATATTTATTTTAATTATGGGGTGTAAAAATGAGGTGTCTATTTACTAGCTTTCCCTTCTTTTCCATATGGATTATTTAGAGGTTATTAGTGTGTCAACCGTCATTATTTCATGAAATTAGGTTAGAAATCACTTCCATTTTGAGTTACCACAATTTTAGAAAAAAACATTGATTGGTGTGTCCATGTTTGGGTTTGCACCCCACAATTTTTTATCTTTTCTTATAGTGGTCTAGATGAGTTCGGTTTTCTTTTTGGGCAAGGGGTTAATCATGTTAACCTCTAGTCTAGTGTCGTGGATTAAATCTAGTAACAAATTTGCATCAAGTGCTATTTTTTCAGTGGTGAACATGTTAGTTTGAGGGTCTGTTAATGGCGATGACATTTCGATATAAATCAAGTATTGAAAGATGTGTTTAAGAGCACTACAATTATTAGATGAGTGACTTTTCATATGTTAATAAATTACACCAAGCTCCCTCATATTTTCCCAATAATTATTTATCAACTCTTGGGGTTAGAGGTTTAACTAGGTCCTTCTTTTGTAGAAGTATCATAATTTGACATAGAGGCATGCCACTATCATCAAAGACAGATAGAGGTCTAGGTGCCTTTGAAGTCGATATTTTAGGAGTTGGTTGTGGATTTGCCTTATCTTGTGAGGTCTTACTAGGGCTCATTTTTTATAGTAGTAGGTTCATGCCTTGTGGGTTCCCTATGGTATACGTGGATCTATTTCTTTTTCATAAACTCATTAACAGGTTCGTAAGCTTTATCCGCCTTCCCTTATTTTCTTTCTTTTTGATTACATCAATGAGATTGTTCCCTATTTTTAATAGTTTTTTCATGTTTTGGAAAGTCTTTACCGTAAATCCTACAAATATCAATCGTTTACATTTTCTAGGATCATGTCAAGTTGACATTGTTCACTAGGGAGGAAGTCGGTTTCTTCTAATAATATTTTCTAACTTTCTATGAAAACCATGATTTTTTTTCCCTTGTTTAATATTTTTCAACTTCTAGTCTACTCTTTCCAGATTCAGATTCATGCTGAAACGTTACATGAATACTAGTACTAGTTCTTCAAGAGTTTCTAGATATGCTACCTTTTGTTGATGATACCATCATAAAACATCGTCATCGAGGTATTAGGCGAAGATATCGAGTATTTTTGAATCTCTAAGTCCTAATGGAGTCATTGTAGGTGTATACATCTTGAAGATGACAAAAAGGTCACTTTTACCGACATATTTAGATATAGCCAGTAGTTTGACACCTATGAGGATGATTGCTCTCTTAGCTATTTTCATGGTGTCTTTCTAGTCATGATGTTCATCAATTCTTTTGCCTTTGGCCATTTTGTCTAGTGAAGCTTTCATCTCAACTTGCATGGCTCGTACTTAAGTCATTTGGCATTCTTATTTGGTGGAAGGTGGTTGATTGAACAATGGAATTGGTCCTCCATATATTCCTAAGGGATCGATCTCACCTCCATGGTTTTCATGTTGTGCTTGTGTGGTTTTATTGTAGTCGTCGTCGAATTCTTCATAGAATGAGACTTCTTTTTGAGTTCGAGGACTATGAGGGTTAGGGTTCATAAAAGTAAATGCAACCAATATAGGTTTGGTTGGAAAATAAGAGGAAGAAGGCATCTTTTGGGATGTGGACAACATAGTTTAATTAGCTAAAAAACTTGTAATTAGATCGAGTTGTTGCATTGTGTACTGAATAGTTACATTCATTTCATTAAATTTAGTCATCGAGTCTGGTATTAGAATTTTTCATCCATTTCACGGCGCATGAAACAACCAGTTATTGGATCTTTTTGGGGGGGACAACAACGACTGATCGATGTCGTAGACTGCGATTGAGATTTGTTACAGAAAAGGTGTGGTTTGCAATTGTATCACATGTACAATTCAATGCATATGTATATAAATGAATCCTAGAGAATGCACAACTCTTTTTTAATTCCATTTATAGAAAACATCTCATTTTTATTATACGAAAGTCGATAGTTTATTAGATAAATACATCTATGTTTTTTATATGTGTAGAGAGATTTTAGGTAGAAAAGAAAAAAACAAGGAGTTTATAAGTTTTAGGTCCTACTATAGCCCATTCCTACACTTGCATCTTTTTTTTTCTTGGCCTATCCGGCAAGTAATTCATTTGCTCTTTTGGGATTCTCATTTTTGAGGCGTTGTGCCATTTCTCGAGATAGTCAATGTAAAAATTGTGGTCAATTGGCCTATCTATGGCGATAATATTTTTGAAATAAGGTGGCATGTTATTATAACCAAACTATTTGAAGAAGTCACGAGCATAGTAGAAAGTGACACATTCTTAACCAAATAGTATAATCACTAGTTTATCGTCCATCATATATGTCATTTTCTTAATGGGATACTAAGGAAGTAATTCTGTAGAAGATCATTGTCTTATACGAGAGGTATGGGTATTAGTGATCATATGGTTGTTAGAGACCATTGGTGGAAGGCGTTCGAGTTTATCAAGAAGTCTGCTATAGAGGATTAGAGGTAAGCATCCTTTACTTATAATAGGGGTTACATATGACTCATTTAACACCAGGAGTATTTTGTGTATGATGAGACCTGATGGGTCTTTGTTTCCCTTGCGTAGATGATAGGCTACCTATAAGATTTTAGAGGATGGTTTGGTGTCAGATAGAGATACAATTGAAGATCATAGTATCTGAGGAATTTCTCCATTTCTGATTCCATTTTGCTCCATTTTGGTGATCAAAGGTGACCTTCCTCAAGATGCCTTTAGATGTTGTTTTAGAATATTCGAATTCTTCTTGTATCTATTTTTTTAATGACATTGATTCAACAAATAATTTGAGATAATAGAATGTTCTTGTTATCGATCATTAAGATAGCCCTAAATTCTTCTACGTTAGCATATTTGTCTGTCTCTCATCAAGAAAGTCCTTGACATCGGGCTCTATCTCCTTTGTATTTGTATAATGAAATTATTATTTACTTTAAAGCTGATAATTTTATGATTGTATTTAGTACGTAAATTCTATGGTTCCATTAGGATTCATAGAAATGATCGATCCAAGAGATCAACGCGTCATTGTCTAGCCTAGACATAGTCTACGTTAGACATAGAAAACAAATAACAAAATATGTGTATAAACATAATTTTCTTAGAGATTCTTTTGAGTTCGATGTTTGGTGATATTTAGGAATGAACTTTTGTGCTATTTCCTCTGTACCCGTAAAGAACGGTCTCTAATTCATAAAATTTTGGCTATTTTCTTAAAAGTTTAGTTTTATTTCATTTTATTTAACAAATTATTTTTCAAGTTCTAGACATTTATGGGTTTTTCTTGCATTTAAAATTATTAAATAATATTTAAATGTTGGTACCTATGAATGATGTGGATAATTGTTGAAGAAAGTAACTGAAAAATACTAGTTTAGTTTGTTAGAATTTAAAAAAATCAAACAGATACTAAAAATATGTTTTAATAATAATTATTAAATTCTAAAAAAATTAAATATTTTTTAATTTTTTGGATATTTTAAAAATAGTTTGGGACATTTAATTTTTAAAAATAATTAAAATCAAAAGAATCAAACAAATAGGCCTTAAGATAGGTTCACGAATCTGGTCGGACACGGGTTTAGTTTGAACTATGGTCAATGGGTTTGGGGACCCGATCAACACGAAAGTTGTCTTTGGGTCGCGTGTGTAGATCTTCTGTCGAAAGACATGCACTGACTGTTTTTCTCAACTGAAAACCAAGCTACATTGAATTTCTTTGGTCGAGATTAAGCGATGACTAGTTTTCTCGATCAAAAACTAGACCAAGGTAAAATCCTCGGTCGAATGACTAGATTTCTCGGCTAGACGCCAACATCAATCTATAGATTTTCGGATTTTAAATGGAAATTCCATCATTCTTAGTCAATTGAGAAGATGTTGAATTCGATTCAAACCTTTTTATGGATAAAAAATGGGATTTGGTTTTTAAGGTTTAATCTAGTATAAGAAACATATCAATAACATCTTTATACACATTATGATCAAATGAAACCAAAACATGAACAATGATTATCTATTTAACCAAAATGTGTTTGACATCTAGTCTCTTGGTCGGAAATGGCGTTTGGCTGTTTTTTCACTACCTCGTGCTTGCCAATAAAGATAGGCCGCCAAGGAAAAATCCTTGATCAGATCTTCCATGCATTGTGTTCTTGGTCCATCAATCCTCCAACAAGCTTCGAGCGACGATAATAGCTTTCCTAAGATAATACCAAATCGAGCAAGATCAAGTGGGTTAATCTCTTGGCCTCATGGGGAACTCAACGATGCTACCTCCAATCGTCATTCGTCACGTATAGGGATCGAATATATTCTAGAAAAAAGATCGAGAACCATGAATGATTTTGGTGAAATTTTAATTAAGCTCACCAAATTAAAAACCAAGACTATTTGAATGTTTTTTTAATAATAATCTAACCCTTATCAACCTTAATCTAGTTTAGGCCATGAAAATACCTGAAATTTCTATAGGCACTAATTTTTTACTCTTAGTTTTATAGTTTATCTTTTTAATAACTCTCGAGCCTATTGTCATTCAAATTGTTAGGATCGAGATCGATGATGGAGACTGGGGTCTCACAAAGTTGAACGCTTACACACACATAGGTTGATAATAACCCTGTTAGAGGTTGATTATCTATTTTCTACTCTACGCAAGTTGTCACAAACTCTTAAACTGAATTCAAGTGCGGAAATGTTTTTTTTGACTTGAAATAACTAAACGGGAGTAAGATAATGTGAGAAAGGAAAATACACAACACGAGAGATGTTTATGGATGTTCAGAGTAAAAGCTCCTACGTCACCCCTTCTTCTCGACCTCGAGAAGGATATTCACTAGAAGATTTGATTGGATACAACACTCGTATACAACCTAGTCGAACAATCAGGACTTAATTGATGTCTATTTTAGAACTCCTAACACACACTCTCTATTGAACAGAAACGAATTCTATCAACTTACAATGCTAACCACTCACACAAAATAGGTAGAATTGTAATACAAATTTAGAACTCTAACACACTTAAAATCTTGTGAAACTTTTGGGATCTTGAAAGAGTTGATACCTTAAGGTTCGTAAGAAGATTCAAAGAGTTATATCTAAAGGTTGTGAAATAGGTTTTCATTTTATTCTCTTAAGTAGGCAAAATATCAACGATCATATTTGCTGCTCAACGACTATATCTGTTTCATAAGGCATATCTTGATTGGTTGAGTTTCCGGAAAAGTACCCCAGGGAGGGTCCTCTTTGATATTGCATGTACTTGGATGATGATAATAAGCCAAGATATTCATTAATGTGATTTCAAACTCCAAAGAATATGTATCTTGACATGTCTTTGATTCTTTTATCATAGATCTGCTATTGTAGAGAGATCTTTATTAATCTTTGCACAAAAAATGAAATGATTATGTGGGAAGTATAAAGCTAACGCCTACAAAAGCTGGGAGCGTCCTCATATATTACCAAGGTTGGTAGATTGTAGGAAGTATGAAGAACTGGAAACAATTCAACAAAAAGTCAGACGCGTTCTTTTGCAAAATGTATCTTTGCCAAAAAGTCGGACGCGTGCTTTTGCAAAATGTCGATTTTCAAAAAAACTGGACGCGTGCTTTTGCAAAATGCTAATTTGCCAAAAATTCAGACGCGTGCTTTTGCAAAATGCCAACTTCATAAATAACCGGCTACGTCTCTTCAAAAAGTCGATCTTATAAAATACCGATTTCATAAATAACTGGCTACGTCTCTTCAAAAATCCAATCTTATAAAAAGCCGATATGTAGATAATGCCAAACTTTGATCAAAGACAATTTTTAACTGCCAAACATCTTTTTCATTAATCGTTGATTATTTAACTATATTTAACGATTAGTACTTATACTTATTTAACTATATTTAACGATTTCTCCCTTTTTTATTATTTAAAATAAATATTCAAAACCATTGAATTTATAATCGTTGGCTAATTATCCTAAGTTAATTAGCTAATCTTTCACAAATTCATATACAGGTTCATTGCACAGATTATTAAACGAGTAATTATTCTTGGATCAATTGAGATTCCAAGAATGATATATTTCGGATTTTGAATAAGTTAAGGTGATAATTAGTCTAAGTTAAAATACTTTGAGATATTATTATACTTAATATTTATAAGGTATTTTTAATTAGGAGAATTAGGAATTATCTTAAGTAAAATAAAAAAGAAGAGAAAACATTTTATTATAATTCTTGGTTTTTTAATTAGATTAGTTAATTAATTATGATTATTTAAAATAAAAATTAATCGTAAAGTTGTAAGACTTAGTCATTTCTTTTTAATTTTTAATTATTCGTTAATTTAGAAAGTTAGTTAACTTAATTATATAGTTTAGAAAGTTAGTTAGCTCATTAGTTTTAATAAAATTAACTTTACAAGTTAATAGGTTAGTTAGTTAATTAGGAATTAATTGTGATATATTTTATATTTGATTTTATTAAATAACATTACCATATAGAGTTTTTGAAAAAACAAAAGGTGACGGTGCACCGATGGAAGATTCGACAGAGGATGACCAAAGGGCCGACCAAGAGCCCGATCGTGTTCGACCGGGGTCCAGAAATCAAGAAAGAGCTTCAATTATAAATCAAGAAATACCATTGCGATTCAACTCAACTTCTAAGTCAATGGTAATTTCAAGGTCATTGTTAAGGCATGGATCCAAACAAGGGATAACCCGACCAAAGGTCCGACCAATGATCCAAACGTGTGTTGAATTGGATCCTAAAAAAATAAGTCTAAAGCATGGGCTATGTGAGAAATGACTTGGAATTTTTTCAATATTCAAATTTCCTATGTCATGAGATGTTAACTAAAGAATTCTGAATTTCTATTGGTCGCTAAGTTTCATTGACACCTCAATCTTGATGATGTGTCAAGGGGAGAACCACTAAATTGAGAAAATTTAAAAGTTTTTCTAAATTGTCAAATATGTTACTTAGAGAAAGTTATACACTAACTTCCCTTATTTGAATAGGTCTAGGTAATGATTAGAGTTTTCTTAACTTCCCATTATAATTACACCCACCCTAGTTCATTCTAGAACACCTTAATTTTACAATATCACTCCCTATACTGACCATTTTATTCCTCTTCTAAACCTAAAGTATCCCACCTTCATCCTTATGTAAGAACACTAAGCTAGTGTGGCTTGGTTTATAAGGATCTTAATTAGGGATCTTGTGCGCAGGTTTCCGAATCAAGAACACCATCTTCCATGTAAGGTGTTTTGATCCTCCTTATTTCAATTTAGTGCATTCAATAAAATAAAATATAATCTTACAGTATATGCATGCATGTTGTTGTATTCCTTTATGTCTTTAATTTTTGCTTGATCTTGATCATTTTTTATTTAATTTTGTATATTATTATGTAAACTAGCATTTAGCCCGTGCATTTGCACGAGTAATATAATAAAAATTGTGGAAAAAAAAATTACGAATAACATTTTTAATTTTATTTTTAACCGTTTTAAATTTAAAAACGGGTCAACCCACAATCCGACCCAAGTATCTAAATTAACCACAGCTCTTGACCCGACAATCCTGACACTTTAAAAATTAAGCATCATTATATATATATAGATTAGTTAGTTAAAAAGTTGAACTTATATTAATGTTAAAACGTCCCGCGTTTATCAAATTTGGTGTTGAATTTAAAATATAAAGTCTTAGTAGCCTAGTTGGTTAAAGAGTTGTACTTGTTTTGTTATGTTGCAAATTTGAAACATACCTCTAGCATTTTTAATTTTATTTTTAACCGTTTTAAATTTAAAGGCATGTCAACCCATAATCCGACCCAAGTATCCAAATTAACCACAGCTCTCGACCCGACAATCCGGAAACTTTAAAAATTAAGCATCATTATATATATATAGATTAATTAGTTAAAAAGTTGAACTTATATTAATATTAAAACGTCCCGCGTTTATCAAATTTTGTGTTGAATTTAAAATATAAAGTCTTTATAGCCTAGTTGGTTAAAGAGTTGTCCTTGTTTTGTTAGGTTGCAAGTTCGAAACATACCTCTAACATTTTTAATTTTATTTTTAACCGTTTTAAATTTAAAAACGGGTTAACACACAATCCGACCCAAGTATCCAAATTAACCACATCTCTCGACCCGGCAATCCGGACACTTTAAAAATTAAGCATCATAGATTAGATAGTTAAAAATTTGAACTTATATTAATGTTAAAACGTCCCGCGTTTATCAAATTTGGTGTTGAATTTAAAATATAAAGTCTTAGTAGTCTAGTTGGTTAAAGAGTTATACTTGTTTTGTTAGGTTGCAAGTTCGAAACATACCTCTAGCATTTTTAATTTTATTTTTAACTGTTTTAAATTTAAAAACGGGTCAACCCACAATCCGACCCAAGTATCCAAATTAACCACAACTCTTGACCCGGCAATCTGGACACTTTAAAAATGAAGCATCATTATATATATATAGATTAGTTAGTTAAAAAGTTGAACTTATATTAATGTTAAAACGCCCCGCGTTTATCAAATTTAGTGTTGAATTTAAAATATAAAGTCTTAGTAGCCTAGTTGGTTAAAGAGTTGTACTTGTTTTGTTAGGTTGCAAATTTGAAACATACCTCTAGCATTTTTAATTTTAATTTTAACCGTTTTAAATTTAAAAGCATGTCAACCCACAATCCGACCCAAGTATCCAAATTAATCACAACTCTCGACCAAGCAATCCGGACACTTTAAAAATTAAGCATCATTATATATATATAGATATGGGTAAATATGATAAATAAACCATGTAACAAAATTTCAAAATAAAAAAAAAACCTTTTGACCTAAACATAAATTAAAAAACCAAAACCGATCCAAAAATTAACACCATTCACGTTCTTGACAATGTTATTATTGGTTTTCAATCTTCCTCACATTGCCTTTGGCTGAAATTTTATATACATGATAATTACTATAAATATGATTAAACATCTAACAATATGATATTTCTAGAATGTTTTTCACGACAAATAAATTAAATAACTAAAATTGACCCAAAAGTTTTATGTTCATCATGTTCTTCTTGATTTTGTGAATTTTTGTTTTTGGAATTTCTCACATCACGTTTAGTTGAAATTTTGTAGGCATTTTATTTCATGTGAATATGATTAAATTAGTTCAAATATGAAAAGTGAGATTAAACCTCATGGTTCATGGTTAAAAGATTAAGCGTAATATGAACATCAAAACAATGTTCAAGCAAACATATCCCTTGAAGAAAACTCATGGAAAAACGTCTCAGAAAAAAGACTAGACCCCAAATCGATGACATTGATCTCAAAGAACATCAGTTGCGTACGACCTCCTCTTAACACATTCTAAGGAAGGATGTACGGAAATGATTCTTGAAGATGTTTCATTATAACGCAATAAGACGTCGAAAGTGGAAAACAAGATAACACCTAAAATGAAGGTCTAATGCTTGACTTAAATGCAAATGTCATTCGAACATTCACTAAACTGATGACGATGTTCATTCACATCCGAACATTTCGCTAAACTTAGTAGAGATGTTCATTCACATTCGAACATTTTGCTAAACTAAGGAGCAATGTACATTCATAATCACACATTTTGCTAAACTAAGGAACGATGTTCGTTCACATCTTGATATTTCTCTAAATTGAGAAGCAATGTTCACTCACATCTGGATGTTTCTCTAAATTGGGGAGCGATGTTCATTCATGTCCGAACATTTCTCTAAATTGAGGAGTGATGTTTATTTACATCCAAACATTTCACTAAACTAAGGAGCGATGTTCTTTCACATCTGAACATTTTGCTAAATTGAAGAGCAATGTTCATTCACATATGAACATTTCGCAAAACTGAGGAGAGATATTAATTCACATCTTAATATTTCGGCAAATTGAGGAGCGATTTTCATTCACATCCGAATAATTTGCTAAACTAATAAGAAATTTTGATGCACATCCAAACATTTCACTAAACTAAGGAGCGATTTCCATTCAAAGCCGAACATTACGCTAAATGGAAGAGCGATATTCATTCATGTCTGAATATTTTCCTAAACTGAGGAGCGATGTTCATTCACAGCCAAACATTTTGCTTAATTAAGGAGAAATGTTCGCTCACATCCGAACATTTTTATAAACTAAGGAGTGATATTCATTCACATTAGAACATTTTGCAATACTAAATAGTGATGTTCATCCACACGTGAATATAATCTCTAATATGAAGAATAATGTTATTCACGTGACATCTTGAGGAATAACCACATATCAGACTTATGGTTGTAAAGTCATTACACGAGTCTCCCTAGACGCTTTTCAGGTTTGTTCTTTTAATCCATAATAAACTTTTCAAATGCAATGTTTATTTCTCAAGCTTGAACATGCATTTTTTTTAACCGAGTGATTTCTAAAACTTTTTCCAATATAGGCATTCTAAACATTCATTTTTGATAAGATAAAATTTTTCTCCTTCAAAGACAAAATTTTTCTAAAATTTTTCCAAAATTTTTCTAAAAATTTTTCTAAGTCTTTTCCAAAAATCCGGCCAAACAAACTTTTAAAACAACCAGCCTACTTCTTACATCTTACATGATTTTCAAAAAGGGAGAAATTGTTAGATAAATTAGACCGGTTAAAAATAAGAACTTAAAAAAACAAATTTCCTGTGCAGGAACGGTCAAGAACTAAGAACGGTCAAAAATCTGACCGGTCAAGAATCCAACCGACCAAAGAATCTAACCGGTTAGAAGAAGAAGCAAAGGATGTATCCAAAACCGGAAAGCTATTCGGTGAACCTGAAGCTATGAACAACCGGTATACATCCTAAACTGAAATGCATCCAACCGGAAAAACCGATGAAGAAGCTACTTAGAGAAAAAAGCCAAGATTATCAAACTAAGTACAATCTACAAATCGGTGCAAACGAATACTTTGAGTATCAGCGGAAGATGATACCAAAGGAACAAACTATAACATTGCCATATCCATACAAGTCTGATGATACTTCGCAGGCTACAGAAGATTGCCTAAAGAGATCTTTCCACTCCGGGATAAGTCAGAGGCGCAACCTTCCAGGTGCAGGCAACTGTCCAACCGACAGTTGTATATTAAGTAAAAGACAAACCTAGCCGGTTTGACCTATGTCTTGGAAGCTTAAACCGCAATTAATGCCTCTGCTCAACCAATCAGATTCAAGGATTACCCTGAAGGTATCCGTTGAAGAAATGTGACCGTTGGCACATTTCAACTATAAAAGGAGCTGAAGAGGAGTAAATGCAGCTCATCAGTTCTACCAGCTACAAGTTCTAAAGGGTTATTAATTACAAGTTTATCTCTCTACAAGATTCAAAGTTTAAGTGTGCATTTCAAGTGAGATTACAATTTCAGTGAGAATTGTACGAATGTTTATCGAGCAGCAAATAAGTCTCGATCGGGTATTGTGTTTGTGTATTCCTTAGTGAATATCCTTCTCGCGGTTTCGAGAAGAAGGGGTGACATAGGAGTTTATCTCCGAACATCCATAAAAACCTGTGTCTTGTTCTTTACTTTCTGTCGGCTCTACGTTCTAACCGACTCATACTAACCGACTTACATCGTTCTAAACGATTCACTAAATCTTAAACCGACCTCCTAATTTCTAAACCGATATTCTCCCGATTCTATCTTTATTCATCCTGTGTGTGCGTTGCTTCAACCTAAAACAAACCATTTCCTCACATGAACTCGGTTCAAGGGTTTGTGACAGTTTGTGTAGTATTAAAATCCGGTGTTAATCTCTAACCGGATTAGCGCCAACCGTTGAGTGAAAGTACTAACAGGCCAGACCCCGGTTCGCCATCGACGAGATAGATCCTAACAATTGGTATCAGAGCAGCTAGTTTCAATACTCAAGCAACCTGAAGCAAGAAAGCATGAATTTCGAGAAGCCTCCGATGCTAGAAGGTGATGATTTCGTCAACTGGAAGATATGCATGCACTTGCACCTAATCACTATGGATGACGAGATGCTGCACATCTTGTCTAAAGGACTGATAACAATTGATAAAGATAGGAAGGACTGGACTGCTGAGGATAGGAGGAGAAGAAATCTAGATAATCACGCCATAAGCCATATCTTCAAAGGTTTGGACAGAAATACTTTCTGCAAGGTCAGAGACTGCAAAACCTCAAAGGAAGTATGGGAAACGGTGATTCAACTTCATGAGGGAAATGAAAGAACCAAGGAAAACAAGACAATGGTGGCTACCCAGAAGTTTGAAAACATCAAGATGAAGCCAGGAGAAACCATTAGGGAGTATAGTGACTGGTTTACAAATGTGATAAATGAGCTCTCAACTCTTGGAAAGAAGTATGATAACAAGGAAACAATCATCAAAGCTTTAAGATCTCTTCCAAGCGCATGAGATATAAAGACGATGGTGATGAGGGAATCAAACTACATAAGCAAGATGAAACTACACGATGTATTCGAAGACCTTAAGGAATATGAGTTTGAAATGAGATCTAGGATCGAAGATGAAGCATCAGCCTCAAATGCTACTAAGGCATTAGTCACATCCATGGAACCGGTAGCGGCTGCACCGATCAAAACCGCTGAACAGTTCACTGAGGATGCTATGGAAATGCTTGCACAGAAGTTTGGCAAATTCATGAAGAAAAGCCAACCGACAAACAACAACTATAACTACGGTGACAAATCTAATATTAGATGTTATAATTGCAATTGTTAAGGACATTTCAAGTGGGAATGCAGAAAACCAAGACGGGATGACCGGAAACCGGATGATCAGAACCAAAGAAATAACTATTCACAAACCGGTGAAGGAAGGGAAGTTCAGAAAGCACTGATAGCCGATGATGGAGAAAGTTTATGGGCTCACAGTGACAGCGATGATGAACTCACTTGTCTCATGGCAAACGAAGAACAGGTATTTGATACTTCCTGTGAAGAATTTACTAAAGATGAGTTATTTAATGCAGTAAATGACATGGTAGTAGAGTACAAGAATATACCAACCCGACTCAAATTTAGAACCGAACCCATAGCATCAACCCGGTCCGAAACTGGAACCAATAGTATTCAACCTGATGAAATCTTAAAAACCGAGGCAGCACCTGAACTATCCTCTGAGACTAAACAGCACAAGGAGTCAGTTCAAGAGTTGACCGAAGACGAAGATGCACGAACCAGGTATCGAATAGTCGCATGGAAAAGATCCAATGAAATGGTGAACCAGTTGTCTAAATACAAAAGACATCCCAAATGCAAATTTGGTCTTGGATACAAAAAAAACAGATCTGCCAACCAGAACCGTTTCAACGAGATGAAGCTCACAAAAGACAATCTTCCCTTTGTAAGATTTGTCAAGAGTTCTTCAACCGACGATGAGGAACAGAGTGACTCAAAACCGAAAGAAGAAATAACCTATGTAAGTCCAAATGACTCCGAAAAATGGCTTCATCCTAAGAGAAGGAAAGCCAACCGGCCAAAAGGTAAACAAACCTATCCACGACCACATAGAATAAACCAAAAACCACCACAAAATAAGGCACTCTTAGGAAAACAGAAAGATGTCAAACCGAGCACAAGTAAATTAGTTAGAACTATAACCGGGAAAGTTATCCGACTTATTAAAGTCTGGATACCCAAGGGACTAATCAATTGTGGACCCAAGTAAATGTGGGTACCAAATAGTTGTAAATATGTATATTTTGCAAGATATGAAGAAACCGCTAGGAAACTCTGAGTGGTATCTGGACAGCGGTTGCTCCAGACACATGATTGGAAACAACAACCTTCTAACCGAAATCAAAATAGAAACCGGCACAATGATTGTATTTGGTGACAACTCAAGACGTAGAACTGTGGGCAAGGGTAAGATTGTCCATGGTAATTTAACAATTGACAATGTACTTCTAGTTGAAAATCTACATTTCAACCTGCTAAGTATTAGTCAGATGTGTGATGCTGGATATACTGTAGAATTTCTTAGGCATGCATGCTTAGTTAAAAATTCTCAGGGTAACACACTACTAACCGGAAATTGGTTAGGAAATATATACAAGGTAGACTGGAAAAATGAAGTGGAGCATCATGTCTGCATGGTAGCTAAAACCGATCAAACCTGGCTATGGCATAAAAAGCTAAATCATCTAAACCTCAAAACCTTAAACTGTATCCGCGGTAAAAAGCTAGTTGAAAGAATTCCTGATATAGTATTTAATAAGGAGAAGGTGTGTTCAGCATGTCAAATGAGTAAACAAACTAAATCAACCTTTAAGAGAAAAGGACACATTCAGTCTAACCGATGCTTAGATCTTTTTCACATGGATTTATTTGGACCGATTAAGGTCACCAGCCTAGGTGGTATGCTTTACACTATGGTGGTTGTTGATGATTATTCTAGATATACATGGGTCACATTTTTGGCATCTAAACGTGAAACCGCATCAAATTTAATTACATTGCTTAAACGTTTACAAAATGAAAAATCAACACGCATAAATAGCATTAGGAGTGATAGAGGAACCGAAATTAAAAATGGTACTCTAAATGCATTTCTTGATGAATCCAGCATTATACATGAGTTGTCTAGTGCTAGAACTCCTCAACAGAACGGCCTGGCCGAGAGAAGAAACCGAACTCTCAAGGAAGCCGCAAGGTCTATGATAGCCGATTCAGGTGTTGCTCAAAAATTTTGGGCTGAAGCTATCACTACTGCATGTTATACACAAAACCGGTCTTTGATCAACAAATTTCATAACAAAACATCGTACAAAGTGTATTTTGATAGAATTCCTAACATTCGGTGATTGAAAAATTAAGTAAGTTAATTTTTGGAACCGGCCAGACGGACTAAACAGTTGTTAACTTTCATGTGCAGATACAGATCAAAACCGTATGAACCGGTTGGGGCATCAAAACCGATTGCTACTATACGTCAAAGAAACCGGCTTCAAGTGATCAAGTTAAAGATCATAGGAACCGGTTTTTACTTTCTCAAGCGACCGGTCAGCAAAGACAAAAGCTCACGTATCAGCCGGATCATACTGCACAAGACACAAAAACCGGAAGATGCAAACTACAAGAGTGACGTACCATGACGAAAGAAACGTGTCTTGAAAGAATAAAAGAAGATCGGATCCGATCGGAAGCATGCGAGGAAAGCAATGATGCTTTATTGATCCGAAGTTGACAACCGGAGGTGCATGTCCAACACGTGTCCAAATCTGAAAACCGGCTATGTCATCTTTTGCTTAGAGCTGCCTGCATGACTGCCAGGTGTTGAGGAAAGTGAAGCGTGCAAGCAACCTCTCTGCACCAGGCGTGATAACGATCAACCAATCCAGAAGAGAGAGAAGAAAAACGACCGTTGGCTCTTCTCAGCTATAAAAGGAAGACGAAACGTCTTCATTTAATGCAAGTTACAAACACAGTTGTAAAGTTACGGATTACGAAAAGCATTAAGTTAGAGAGATAAAGTCCTATATTCCAAACCGGTGTGTCTAAAACCGGAAGCTTTTTGTGTGTTGTTGTGTTAAGTTGTTGTATTACATCAAAGAGTGAGTTTGGTGTAACCGGCGAGTAGCGAAGTTGGGCTCGACCGACAGTGTTGTTGTAACTATAAAAGTTAGTGGAGATCCTTCTCATAACCTGAGAAGAAGGGGTGACGTAGGAGGGTTTGCTCCGAACATCCATAAAAATCCTTGTCTCGTGTTCTTTCGTTGCTTTCATTATTTACTTTACCTAACCTCAAACTAATCATACGCCTTAAACCGGTCACTCATATCCATAAAACCGACTCCTCCTAAAACATCATCTAAAGTCGTAAACGTTGCTTCAACCTGAAACAGACATTTCCGCCCTTGAACCCGGTTCAAGAGTCTGTGACAGTTTGTACAGTGCTGAGAACGGTTTTAGTCTCTAACCGAACTATCACCAAAGAAGTTGTGTGTGTTGTAAGCGGCCACCCTTCTCGAAACCGGAAACACCCCGGTCCTCCAAGGTCGTCCCCGATCCTAACAAGTGGTATTAGAGCCAGGTTCTTAGCACTCAAGCAACCGAAGGAGATGGGAAGCATGACCCACAGCGACAAGCCGCCAATGCTAAACAGCGAAGCGTTTAGCAGTTGGAAGAAACAGATGTATATACATCTGATTACGTTAGATGATGAGATGAGCCGAGTCCTGAAAGAGGGACCGATCAAGATCAACAAGGAGGCAGAACTATGGACGAGTGAAGATCGAAGACGGAGTAACCTGGACAACCATTGCATGAGACACATCTACAAGGCTATAGATGATAACACTTTGAACAAAATATCAGAGTGTGAAAATGCAAAGGAAGCCTGGGAAACGATCATTCAGATCCACGAGGGAAACGAAAGAACCAAGGAGAACAAAATCTTGGTGGCTACACAGAAATATGAAAATATAAGGATGAAACCGGGGGAAAACATGAAGGAATTCAGCAACCGGTTCACCAGTGTAGTCAACGAGCTTCAAACACTCAGGAAGAAGTATGACAACCGAGAAGTAATCATCAAAGCCCTAAGATCTTTGCCAAGCACGTGGGATATCAAGACCATGGTGATGAGGGAGTCGAGCACCCTTGGGCAGATGAAGTTGCATGATGTGTTCGAGGATCTAAAAGCTTACGAGTTCGAGATCAAGTCTCGGATCGAAGACGAAGCATCCACATCAACCGCAACCAGAGCTTTGGTTACATCGGTGGAACCGGCGGTCCAAGTATCAACCGCACCGGCTCCAGTCAAAAACACCGATCAAATTACTGAAGATGTGATGGCGATGCTAGCTCAGAAATTCGGGAAATTCATGAAGAAGAGCCAGCCACCATCTAACAATGATTTTAATTATAACTATGTAGATAAATCAAACAAAAGATGTTATAACTGTGACGGTTTTGGACATTTCAGGTCAGAGTGTAGAAAATCAAGAAGAGACGATAGAAAACCGGAAGGAAACTATCAAGGAAACAACTATCAGGGGAACAACTACCAAAGCAACCGGTACCAGGGAAACAATTATCAAGGGAACAACTACCGGGGAAACAACAACCAACGAAACGACTACCGGAGAAACGATGATCAACATGCTGACGAAGGAAAGGAGATTCAAAAGGCGCTCATTGCATCCGACGGTGGAAGCGAGTGGGCATACTCCGATAATGAAGATGGTGAAGAGAAAGTGACCTGTTTCATGGCAAACGACGAAGAGGTATTTGATTTCTCTTCTGACGAGTTTACCAAAGAAGATCTGGTTTCTGCACTCAACCAAATGGTTGTTGAGTTCAGAAACATATCTGCATACATACCAACTTCAATAGAATCTAAAACTGAACAAATAAATAATGTATATGATAAAACATGTGAAATATATGAACCGGATGAACTATTCTCAGATAATGAGAAGACAGTTCAACCGGTAACCGAAACCGATGAACGAGCAATGTACGTCACGGCTGCGTGGGAGAGATCACGACAAGCAGTGAAACAAATGTGTAACTATAAAAGACATCCTAAGTGTAGGTATGGTATCGGTTATGAACCAAATAAACAAAACGAATCAAAGCAGTCTAACGGGATAAAACTCACGAAAAATAATCTTCCGTTTATAAAATTTGTCAAGAGTTCACAAACCGAAAATGACCTAAAACCGGAAGAAACGCTTAAATATGTAAGTCCTACTGAATCTGAAAAATGGCTTCATCCTGAGAGAAGGAGAGTCAACCGGAAACAGAATAAACCGAATAAAACTCGACATCAAAGAAACTCGTCACAACATAAGGCATTCTTGAGCAACAGCCAAGAAGTTAAGCCAAATGTTATAAAGACAGATACCGGAAAGGTGATCCGACTTATTCAAGTTTGGATCCCAAAGGGACTAATCAACCGAGGACCCAACTGAATGTGGGTACCAAAAAGGTGTAAATAATTGTTTGTTGCAGGTTAGGAGGAGCAACCGGCTAAAGAATTCAGAATGGTACCTGGACAGCGGATGTTCAAGGCATATGACCGGAAACAAGGAGCTACTAACCGATATCAAGCACGGAACCGGAGCAATCATCACATTCGGGGACAACTCGAAAGGTAAAACCGTGGGCAAGGGTAAGATTGTCCATGGTGATCTATCCATAAATAATGTATTATTAGTAGAAAACTACGTTTTAACCTGTTAAGTATAAGTCAAATGTGTGATGTGGGTTACAAAGTTGAATTTCATAAAAACTCATGTTTAGTTAAAAACCAAGATAATGGCATTCTTTTAACCGGTAACCGGATGGGAAACATTTACAAAGTTGATTGGAAAACTGATTTTGAAAAACCTGTGTGTATGATAGCCGGAAATGATCCAAACTGGCTTTGGCATAAACGGTTAAATCACTTGAATTTCAAAACGATTAACTTCATTTGTTCCAAGGAACTAGTTCACGGTTTTCCAAACGTCAAATTCTCAAAAGATAAAGTATGTGCTGCATGTCAAATGGGCAAACAAGTAAAATCATCTTTCAAAAGTAAAGGAAATTATCAATCTGAACGATGCTTAGAACTCTTGCATATGGATCTGTTTGGTCCGGTCAAAGTAACTAGTTTAGGAGGAATGCATTATACTATGGTAGTTATTGATGACTATTCTAAATTTTACTTGGGTTACTTTTCTAACTTCTAAAAATCAAGCAACTCCAAACCTGATTAAATTGATTTTGAGAATACAAAATGAAAAATCCATTCGAGTGAACAAAATCAGAAGTGATAGAGGAACTGAGTTTATAAACAGTAATTTAACTACTTTTCTTGATGATTCCGGTATTAGACACGAGTTGTCTAGTGCCAGAACCCCTCAACAAAATGGCCTGGCTGAGAGAAGAAACCGAACTCTCAAGGAAGCCGCAAGGTCAATGATAGCTGATTCGGGTATCGCTCAAAAGTTTTGGGCTGAATCTATCAACACCGCATGTTATACACAAAATCGATCTTTAGTAACTAAACGGTTTTCTAAAACTCCTTTTGAAATTTACTTTGATCAAATTCCAAGCGTACGGTATTTTCGAATTTTTGGTAGCAAATGTTTTGTTCACAATAACGGCAAGAATTACTTGACCGCTTTTGATGCTAAATCCGATGAGGGAATAATGTTGGGATATTCAGTTGTGAGTAAAGCCTACAGAATATACAATACTAGGACTTTAACAGTTGAAGAAACCGCACACGTTATTTTCGATGAATCGGTTGAACGAAACACTACATTACCCTTCGACCTTCACAACAGAATGGAAAATTTTAATATCTATTCTGATGATGAAGACGAGGTTCCGGTTTTTAGACGCTTTGTCAAGGACCAAGCGGTTGATGCTGAACCTCAGCCTGATCAAGCTGCTTTACCGCAGAAAGTTGACGCTTCGCTTTCTACTGAAGAAATCGGTCGGTCTGACTCTGTTCAACCTACCGATCAGTCTAACCTTGATCAGCCAACCGAAAGTTTGATAGACACGTCTCGGATTAACCTCAGAAGGAACAAAAATCATCCTCTTGAACTAGTAATAGGTAACATATCCTCACCCGTCCGAACTAGGCAACAAAATTTGGATCACTATGAAAACTCTGCTTTCATATCACAAATTGAGCCGAAAAAGGTGGATGAAGCATTGTCAGATCCAGATTGGATCTTAGCAATGCAAAAGGAATTAAACGAGTTTGAGAGAAATAAAGTCTTGTACCTAGTCCCTAAACCGAAAAACAAACTGGTTATAGGAACACGTTGGGTATTCAGAAATAAACTCAATGAAGACGGTTTAGTTACGAGGAACAAAGCCCGGTTAGTGGCTCAAGGCTATAAACAAGAAGAAGGCGTTGATTTTGAAGAATCATTTGCCCCTGTAGCTAGACTTGAGGCAATTAGAATATTTTTAGCATATGCAGCTTTTAAAAACTTCAAAGTCTTTCAAATGGATGTTAAGAGTGCTTTTCTAAACGGTAAAGTAAATGAAGAGGTGTATATTAATCAACCTCCAGGTTTTAAAAATCCAGAACACGAAAATCACGTTTCCCGGCTGAATAAAGCCCTTTACGGTTTGAAACAAGCTCCAAGAGCTTGGTATGATACTTTGAGACAATTCTTATTTGTTCACAAATTTACAATAGGTTCGGTAGACAAAACACTTTTCAAATTTGAAAGAAAGGAACAAATACTACTTGTTCAGATTTATGTTGATGATATCATATTCGGATCACCCGATCCAAAATTATGTGACAAGTTTTCGAAAATGATGACTGATAGATTTCAAATGAGTATGATGGGAGAATTGAGTTTCTTTCTAGGACTTCAGGTTAAGCAGATTGAAGCCGGAACTTTCATAAGCCAACCGAAGTACACAGCCGAACTGTTGAAGAAATTTGGGATGGATACATGTGCCGAAGCGGCTACACCAATGAGTCCTTCAGTAAAGCTGGACAAAGATGATGATGGTCAAGCCGTTGACATCACAGCCTATCGAGGAATGATCGGATCACTGCTATATCTAACAGCCAGTCGACCCGACATTTTGTTTGCAGTTGGAGTGTGCGGAAGGTTCCAAGCAAATCCAAAGCAATCTCATTATACGACGGCCAAAAGAATTCTAAAATATCTAAAGGGAACTCAAGAAGTGGGACTTTGGTACCCAAAAGACTCGAGTTTCAATCTTATAAGCTACTCAGATGCCGATTACGCATGATGCAAAATCGACAGAAAGAGCACAAGTGGAACTTGTCAGTTCCTGGATGACCGTTTAGTCACTTGGAGCAGCAAGAAACAAACATCCGTTGCAACATCAACCGCAGAGGCAGAGTACATAGCGGCTGGAAGCTGCTGTGCACAACTTCTCTGGATCCAACAGCAACTAAGGGACTTCGGAATAGAAGCCAAGGAATCTCCAATCTTCTGTGACAACACCAGCGCCATAGCGATTACATACAATCCGGTGTTGCACTCAAGAACAAAGCATATCGATATCCGACACAATTTCATCCGGGAGCATGTTCAGGAGAAACACATCCGGCTGGAATATGTCTCAACCGAGCAACAAGTAGCAGATATATTCACAAAGCCGCTACAGGAAGCTAAGTTTTCTCACTTTCGAAATATTTTGGGACTTACTAATCTTAATCAATTGATATAATGATTATGCATGCATGTAAGAAACCGGGATATGTGTTCAGGGAGAAGCTAAAGCTTCTCAAACCATATTCAGATAGGCCATTGATAAATCAAAAATGCTAACCGGGAGGGAGTCTCCGGTTATGCCCGATTACTTCATAGTTTCAAATCAAATGTATATTTACTATACGGTTGAAATAACCGGGTTGAAGTGGATAAGATAAATTCAAAAACGAACAAATGTTGACATAAATCAATGTTTCTTCACAATCGGAATAAAACATCCTACTAAAACCGGTCATGGAAAACCGCTTAGTACAAATGCATTCTAGTCTGATAGAATGAACTTTTCCGGTTAACCTGGGATGACTGACTAAGTTTTCATGCATATTTTGAAAATTGAAGCTTGTAATCAATAAAAACAGTCTACCACAATCGAGATGACGACATGTGTCCATCATCAAGAGAGGGAGACTCACATCTTGTCAATAGATATTTGTCATCATTATTATCTTGGTAATAATTAGATTTTATCTTGGAAATAAACTTTAGTTACTTCAACAAGTTAAAGTCTATTAAATGACTGATGACATCATCAAGCATGCTTAAACTCATTAAAACCAGCCGAACCCCGGGCTATATAAACCAACTATAATCCTTCACAAAACTTCACAAGATCACTATTCACAAGCATCATTCTTGAGATAATTCCTCTCTCTCAAGAACATGAACACCAACTCCTTAGCAAAGAAAATTCTATTGGCAGATTTTAATTCAATCTACCAATATGAAGATCACGAAGTCAAAGAAATATTCTTAGCCGTAGAAAGAAGCGGGCTAAGAAGCTTCCTCGAAAACAGATTCATTCTTGACTACATTGTAGTCGAAGAATTCTTCCAGACCGGAAAAGAAGTGCATCGAGATATAATCGTTGCACAAGTCTACGGTCAAAAATTCTTATTCAGCGAGACAGATTTTGTTGTATACTGTGGTTTTCCCAATGAAGGGGTAACCGACTTAACATATTCCCCGGTGACCATGGAAGAGATGTGTCGCCAGTTCTCAGGATCTGACATCTCGGTTAAACCCTGGTGTGCTAAAAGCCAACTTTCTCAAAAGTACCAGCTTCTCTGCGAGATTCTGGGAAAGTCCGTTTTGGGCAGAGAGAAAAGTTACTATTACACCCAAAGGCTTTTCGAGATGATGATCGCTGTAAAGGTTGGGACACCGGTTAACTGGTCCTGGATCATCTTCAGTAACCTGAAGAAGATGCTCATTTCCAACAAAACCGGGTACGCTCCTCAGCTGAGCGGTTTCTGTGCAAGTCTGGACATCCACTCCGGACCATTCGTAACTCTTCATCCAAGGCATGTGCTCACCAAGGAAAGAGTACAAGAGATGATCGACCGGTGGGAAGCAGTCAAGGCTAGAAGAAATCAAGCGGCTGAGTCATCCAACGTCTAGCCTATCTTTTCCTCTATCCAATTTTATTTTCTTTCCAAAACCGGTAATTTTGCTGTACTACCGGTTTTGTACCTCAATCAATGAATCAGATTTCCTTCCTCTTTTAAGTCAAAATCTAAAATCATAAATGATCAAATACTCAATGTGTCGTATCAAAATAAAATCAGATCACTCTTGGAAACACAAATACTCTTTCTCAATAAGAATGCCTGACTTGATTAGACAAGACATGCCTTTATTCTCTTGGAAAAATCACAACGACATTAATGACTAGACATGAACGGCTAGAATTTTCAAATATTCTCATTAAATGCTCTCAACCGTTCCAAGCTATAAAAGGGGGATGCTTTTATCCATTTTCAAAACACGCTTCCAAGCATTCCTTCTCTCTAAAACTTGAAAGTTAAGAAAAATCCTTCCAACACCTTCCTCATCATCATGTCTGCCGAACTCAGAAATACCCTTATCGCCGATTTTGAAGACATCAAAGATAGTGCATACTATGAATGCATTTTTCAGCATATCATAGATTCAGGACTCCAAGGCTTTCTTAAAGGTTCGGACACTATCCTCGTGGAGGAGGTGTGTGAATTTTTCAACAACGGTCATATTTTAGATGATGGCAGCATCCGCACCATCGTCGACGGTCAATTCCTTCAGTTTACCGAGGAGGAATTCGCCAACTTCTTTCACCTTCCGACCGAAGGTTTTTCGGACTTCCCAACGCCGTTCCTACCGGCTAAGGAAGACTTCTTCCAGATTTTCTCTTCTTCCGATACTCCGATCAAGGACTTTGGAAAGAAAGAAACCCTCGCTCCTCACTACCAAGTCTTGCATGGCTTGGTCCAAAGGTCTATCATAGGCCGAATGCCGAACCAGAACTACATCCGGGAGGCCTTCGACATTATGATAGCCATCATTCGCAACTCCTCTATCAACTGGGCAACCTACCTCTTCAACAAACTGAAGCAGCTCATGACCGCTGCAAGGGGAAGGACCAGTTTCGCCCCTCAAATCACCCGGTTCCTGTTGTCCAAGCGTCGCAACCTTGGAACCGGTGTTCCGGTTGGACCATCCAACACTATCACCATACTCATGATGCACAGGTGGATATCAAGAATT
>NW_025919752.1:0-22416 GCF_907164915.1 Impatiens glandulifera | reverse complement strand
TACAGAGAAGCTGGTACTTATGAGAGATTTGGCTTTTAACACCCCAGGGTCTAACCGGGATGTCAGATCCTGAGAACCGACGACACATTTCTTCCATGGTCACCAGGGAGTAAGTTAAGTCGGTTACCCCTTCATTGGGCAAACCGCAGTATACAGCGAAATCCGTCTCGCTGAATAGAAATTTCTGACCGTAGACTTGTGCAACGATTATGTCTCGATGCACTTCTTTTGCGGTCTGGAAGAATTCTTCGACTACTAGGTAGTCGAGAATGAATTTGTTTTCAAGGAAGCTTCTTAGCCCGCTTCTTTCGACGGCTAAGAACATTTCTTTAACTTCGTGGTCTTCATATTGGTAGATTGAGTTAAAATCTGCCAATAGAATCTTCTTTGCTAGAGAGTTGGAGTTCATGTTCTTAAGAGAGAATGTTAATCTCAAGACTGATATTTGTGAATAGTAATCTTGTGAGGATTTGTGAAGGTTTAAGGGTGGTTTATATAGCCAGGGGTTCGGCTAGATTAATAGGTTTAAGCATGCTTGATGATGTCATCAGTCATTTAATAGGCCTTAACTTGTTGAAGTAAATAATGTTTATTTCCAAGGCAAAATCTAATTATTACCAAGATATTAATGATGACAAATATCTATTGACAAGATGTGAGTCTCCCTCTCTTGATGATGGACACATGTCGTCATCTCGATTGTGGTAAACTATTTTTATTTATTACAGGCTTCATTTTTTAAAATATGCATGAAAACTCAGTTAGTCATCCCAGGTTAACCGGAGAAGTTCATTCCATCAGACCAGAATGCATTTGTACTAAGCGGTTGTCTATGACCGGTTTTAGTAGGATGTTTTGTTCCGATTGTGAAGAAATGTTGATTTATGTCAACATTTGTTCATCTTTGGATTTATTTTATCCACTTCAACCTGGTTGTTTCATCCGTATAGTAAGTATACATGTGATTTGAAATAATGAAGTAATCGGACATAACCGGAGACTTCCTCCCGGTTTGCATTTTTGATTTATCAATGGCCTATTTGAATATGGTTTGAGAAGCGAGAGCTTCTCCCTGAACACATATCCCGGTTTCTTGCATGCATAATCATGATATCAGTTGATTAAGATTAGTAAGTCCCAAAATATTTCGAAAGTGAGAGAACTTAGCTTCCTGTAGCGGTTTCGTGAATATATCCGCTACTTGTTGCTCGGTTGTGACATATTCCAACCGGATGTGTTTCTCCTGAACGTGCTCCCGGATGAAATGGTGTCTAATATCGATATGCTTTGTTCTTGAGTGCAACACCGGATTGTATGTAATCGCTATAGCACTGGTGTTGTCACAGAAAATTGGAGATTCCTTGGCTTCTATCCCGAAATCCCTTAGTTGCTGTTGGATCTAGAGGAGTTGTGCACAGCAGCTTCCGGCTGCTATGTACTCTGCCTCTGCGGTTGATGTTGCAACAGACGTTTGTTTCTTGCTGCTCCAAGTGACTAACCGGTCACCTTGGAACTGGCAGGTTCCACTTGTGCTCTTTCTATCGATCTTACATCCTACGTAATCGGCGACTGAGTAACTTATAAGATTGAAGCTCGAGTCTTTTGGGTACCAAAGTCCCACTTCTTGAGTTCCCTTCAGATATTTTAGGATTCTTTTGGCCGCCGTATAATGAGATTGCTTTGGATTTGCTTGGAATCTTCCGCATACTCCAACCGCAAACAAAATGTCAGGTCGGCTGGTTGTTAGATATAGCAATGATCCGATCATTCCTCGATAGGCTGTGATGTCAACGGCTTGACCATCATCATCTTTGTCCAGTTTTACGGAAGGACTCATTGGCGTAGCCGCTTCAGCGCATGTATCCATTCCAAATTTCTTCAGCAGTTCGGCTGTATACTTCGGTTGACTTATGAAGGTTCCGGCTTCTATCTACTTAACCTGAAGTCCTAGAAAGAAACTCAGTTCTCCCATCATACTCATTTGAAATCTATCAGTCATCATTTTTGAAAACTTATCACATAACTTTGGATCGGTTGATCCGAATATAATATCATCAACATAAATCTGAACAAGTAATATTTGTTCCTTTCTTTCAAATTTGAAAAGTGTTTTGTCTACTGAACCTATTGTGAATTTGTGATCAAATAAAAATTGTGTCAATGTATCATACAAAGCTCTTGGAGCCTGTTTCAAACCGTAAAGGGCTTTGTTCAGCCGGTAGACATGATTTTCGTGTTCTGGATTTTTGAAACCTGAAGGTTGATTTACATATACCTCTTCATTTACTTTACCGTTTAGAAAAGCACTCTTAACATCCATTTAAAAAACTTTGAAATTTTTAAAAGCTGTGTATGCTAGAAATATTCTAATGGCCTCAAGTCTAGCTACAGGGGAAAATGATTCTTCAAAATCAACGCCTTCTTCCTGTTTATAGCCTTGAGCCACTAACCGGGCTTTGTTCCTCGTAACTAAACCGTCTTCATTGAGTTTATTTCTGAATACCCATCGTGTTCTTATAACCGGTTTGTTTTTCGGTCTAGGGACTAGGTACCAGACTTTATTTCTCTCAAACTCGTTTAATTCCTCTTGCATTGCTAGGATCCAATCGGGATCTGACAATGCTTCATCCACCTTTTTCGGCTCAATTTGTGATATGAAAGTTGAGTTTTCATAGTGATCCAAATTATGTTGCCTAGTTCGGACGGGTGAGGATATGTTACCTATTACTAGTTCAAGAGGATGATTTTTGTTCCTTCTGAGGTTAATCCGAGACGTGTCTATCAAGCTTTCGGTTGGCTAATCAAGGTTAGACTAATCGGTAGGTTGAACAGAGTCAGACCGACCGATTTCTTCAGTAGAAACTGAAGCGTCAACTTTCTGCGGTAAATCAGCTTGATCAGGCTGAGTTTCAGCATCAACCGCTTGGTCCTTGACAAAACGTCTAAAAACCGGAACCTCGTCTTCATCATCAAAATAGATATTGAAGTTTTCCATTCTGTTGTGAAGATCGAAGGGTAATGCAGTGTTTCGTTCAACCGATTCATCGAAAACAACGTGTGCGGTTTCTTCAACTGTTAAAGTCCTAGTATTGTATATTCTGTAGGCTTTACTCACAGCTGAATATCCCAACATTATTCTCTCATCGGATTTAGCATCAAAAGCGGTCAAGTAATTCTTGCCGTTATTGTGAACAAAGCATTTGCTACCAAAAATTCGAAAATATCGTACGCTTGGAATTTGATCAAAGTAAATTTCAAAAGGGGTTTTAGAAAATCGTTTAGTTACTAAAGATCGGTTTTGTATAAAGCATGCGGTGTTGATAGCTTCAGCCCAAAACTTTTGAGCAATACCCGAATCAGCTATCATCGACCTTGCGGCTTCCTTGAGAGTCCGGTTTCTTCTCTCAGCCAGACCATTTTGTTGAGGAGTTCTGGCACTAGACAACTCGTGTCTAATACCGGAATCATCAAGGAAAGTAGTTAAATTACTGTTTATAAATTCAGTTCCCCTATCACTTCTGATTTTGTTCACTCGAATGGATTTTTCATTTTGTATTCTCAAAATCAGTTTAATCAGGTTTGGAGTTGCTTGATTTTTAGACGCCAGAAAAATAACCCAAGTAAATTTAGAATAATCATCAATTACTACCATAGTATAATGCATGCCTCCTAAACTAGTTACTTTAACCGGACCAAACAGATCCATATGCAAGAGTTCTAAGCTTCGTTCAGATTGATAATTTCCTTTACTTTTGAAAGATGATTTTACTTGTTTGCCCATTTGACATGCAGCACATACTTTATCTTTTGAGAATTTAACGTTTGGAAAACCGTGAAATAGTTCCTTGGAACATATGAAGTTAATTGTTTTGAAATTCAAGTGATTTAACAGTTTGGATCATTTCCGGCTATCATACACACAGGTTTTTCAAAATCAGTTTTCCAGTTAACTTTGTAAATATTTCCCATCCGGTTACCGGTTAAAAGAATAACATTATCCTGGTTTTTAACTAGACATGAGTTTTTATGAAATTCAACTTTGTAACCCACATCACACATTTGACTTATACTTAACAGGTTAAAACGCAGTTCTTCTACCAGCAATACATTACTTATGGATAAATTACCATGGACAATCTTACTCTTGCCCACGGTTTTACCTTTCGAGTTGTCCCCGAATGTGATGATTGCTCCGGTTTCGTACTTGATATCGGTTAGTAGCTCTTTGTTTTCGGTCATATGCCTTGAACATCCGCTGTCCAGGTACCATTCTGAATTCTTTAGCCGGTTGCTCCTCCTAAACTGCAACAAACAATTATTTACACCTTTTTGGTACCCACATTTAGTTGGGTCCATGGTTGATTAGTCCCTTTGGGATCCAGACTTGAATAAGTCGGATCACTTTCCCGGTATCTGTTTTTATAATATTTGGCTTAACTTCTTGGCTGTTGCTCAAGAATGTCTTATGTTGTGATGAGTTTCTTTGGTGTCGATTTTTATTTGGTTTATTCGGTTTCCGGTTGACTTTCCTTCTCTCAGGATGAGGCCATTTTTCCGATTCAGTAGGGCTTACATACTTAAGTGTTTCTTCCGGTTTTAAGTCATTTTCGGTTTTTGAACTCTTGACAAATTTTATGAATGGAAGGTTGTCTTTCGTGAGTTTCATCCCGTTAGGTTGTTTTGATTCGTTTTGTTTATTTGGTTCGTAACCGATACCAAACCTACACTTAGGGTGTCTTTTATAGTTACACATTTGTTTTACCGCTTGACGTGATCTCTCCCACGCAGCCGTGACGTACATTGCTCGTTCATCAGTTTCAGTTACCGGTTGAACTATCTTCTCATTATCGGAGAATAGTTCAGTTACCGGTTTCACAGATTTTATCATATACATTATTTGATTGTTCGGTTTTAGATTCTACCGGAGTCGGTATGTACGCAGATATGTTTCTGAACTCAGCAACCATTTCGTTGAGTGCAGAAACCAAATCTTCTTTGGTAAATTCATCAGAAGAAAAATCAAATACCTTTTCGTCGTTTGCCATGAAGCAGGTCACTTTCTCTTCACTGTCTTCATTATCGGAGTATGCCCACTCGCTACCGCCGTCGGATGCAATGAGTGTCTTCTGAATCTCCTTTCCTTCGTCTGCATGTTGATTGTCGTTTCTCCGGTAGTCGTTTCGTTGATTGTCGTTTCTCCGGTAGTTGTTTCCCTGGTAGTTGTTTCCCTGGTACCGGTTACCTTGATAGTTGTTCCCCTGATAGTTGTTTCCCTGATAGTTTTCTTCCGGTTTTCTATCGTCTCTCCTTGGTTTTCTACATTCTGACCTGAAATGTCCAAAACCGTCGCAGTTATAACATCTTTTATTTGATTTATCTACATAATTATAGTTAAAGTCATTGTTAGATGGTGGCTGGCTCTTCTTCATGTATTTCCCAAATTTCTAAGCTAGCATCGCCATCACATCTTCAGTGATCTGATCGGTGCTTTTGACTGGAGCCGGAACGGTTGATACTTGGACCGCCAGTTCCACCGATGCAACCAAAGCTCTGGTTGCGGTTGATGTGAATGCTTCGTCTTCGATCCGAGACTTGATCTCGAACTCGTAGGCTTTTAGATCCTCGAACACATCATGCAACTTCATCTGCCCGAGGGTGCTTGATTCCCTCATCACCATGGTCTTGATATCCCAAGTACTTGGTAGAGATCTTAAGGCTTTGATGATTATTTCTCGGTTGTCATACTTCTTTCCGAGTGTTTGAAGCTCGTTGACTACACTGGTGAACCGGTTGCTGAATTCCTTCATGTTTTCCCCCGGTTTCATCCTGATGTTTTCATATTTCTGTGTAGCCACCAAAATTTTGTTCTCCTTAGTTCTTTCGTTTCCCTCATGGATCTGAATAATCGTTTCCCAGGCTTCCTTTGCACTATCACAGTCTGATATTTTGTTCAAGGTGTTATCATTTATAGCCTTGTAGATGTGCCTCATGCAATAGTTGTCCAGGTTACTCCGTCTTCGATCTTCATTTGTCCATTGGTCTGCCTCCTTATTGATCTTGATCGGTCCCTCTTACAGGACTCAGCTCATCTCATCATCTAACGTAATCAGATGTAGATACATCTGTTTCTTCCAATTGCTAAACGCTTCGCTGTTTAGCATTGGCGGCTTGTCGCTGTGGGTCATGCTTCCCATCTTCTTCGGTTGCTTGAGTGCTAAGAACCTCACTCTGGTACCACTTGTTAGGATCGGGGACGCCCTTGGAGGACCGGGGTGTTTCCGGTTTCAGGAAGGGTGGCCGCTTACAACACACACAACTCTTTGGTGATAGTCCTGTTAGAGACTAAAACCGTTCTCAGCACTGCGCAAACTGTCACAGACTCTTGAACCGGGTTCAAGGGCGGAAATGTCTGTTTTAGTTTGAAGCAACGTATGCGACTTTAGATGATGTTTTAGGAGGAGTCGGTTTTATGGATATAAATGGACCGGTTTACGGAGTACGATTGGTTTGAGGTTAGATTAAGTAAGTAAGTAATGAAAGCGAAAGAAAGAACACGAGACAAGGATTTTTATGGATGTTCGGAGCAAACCCTCCTACGTCACCCCTTCTTCTCAGGTTATGAGAAGGATTTCCACTAACTTTTATAATTACAATAACACTGCCGGTCGAGCCCAACTCGATACTCGCCGGTTATACCAACTCACACTTTGATGTAATACAACAACTCAACACAGCACGATACAGAAAGCTTCCGGTTTTAGACACACTGGTTTTGGAATATAAGAGTTTATCTCTCTAACTTAATGCTTTGATGATTCGTTTTTCGTGATCCGTAACTTGCGTAAAATGAAGACGTTTCGTCTTCCTTTTATAGCTGAGAAGAGCCAACGGTCACTTTTCTTCTCTCTCCTCTGGATTGGTTGATCGTTATCACGCCGGTGCAGAGAGGTTGTTTGCACGCTTCACCTTCCTCAACACTTGGCAGTCATGCAGGCAGTTCTGAGTGTAAGATGACATAATCGGTTTTCAGATTTGGACACGTGTTGGACATGCACCTCAGGTTGTCAACTTCAGATCAATAAAGCATCATTGCTTTCCTCGCATGCTTCCGATCGGATCTGATCTTCTTTTATTCTTTCAAGACACGTTTCTTTCGTCATGTTACGTCACTCTTGAAGTTTGAATTTTCCGGTTTTGTCTCTTGTGCAGTATGGCCCGGCTGGTATGTAAACTTTGTCTTTGCTGACCGGTCGCTTGAGAGAGAGAAAATCAGTTCCTCTGATCTTTAACTTGATCACTTGGAACAGGTGTCTTTGAGGTATTTCAGCAACCGGTTTATGATGCCCCAACCGGTTCATACGATTTGATCTGTACCTGCACATGAAAGTTAACACCTGTTTAGTTTGTCTAGCCGGTTCCAAAAATTAACTTACTTAATTTTTCTATCAATTTCTCCCTTTTTGATTATTTAGAATAAATATTCAAAACTTGTAATATGTGGCCGGTTTGAAAATTAACTTACTTAATTTTTCTATCAATTTCTCCCTTTTTTGATTATTTAGAATAAATATTCAAAACTTGTAATATGTGGCCGGTTTGAAAATTAATTTACTTAATTTTTCTATCAATTTCTCCCTTTTTGATTATTTAGAATAAATATTCAAAACTTGTAATATGTGGCCGGTTTGAAAATTAACTTACTTAATTTTTCTATCAATTACTTGTTAGGATCGGGGATGCCCTTGGAGGACCGGGGTGTTTCCGGTTTCAGGAAGGGTGGCCTCTTACAACACACACAACTCTTTGGTGATAGTCCGGTTAAAGACTAAAACCGTTCTCAGCACTGCGCAAACTGTCACAGACTCTTGAACCGGGTTCAAGGGCGGAAATGTCTGTTTCAGTTTGAAGCAACGTATGCGACTTTAGATGATGTTTTAGGAGGAGTCGGTTTTATGGATATAAATGGACCGGTTTACGGAGTACGATTGGTTTGAGGTTAGATTAAGTAAGTAAGTAATGAAAGCGAAAGAAAGAACACGAGACAAGGATTTTTATGGATGTTCGGAGTAAACCCTCCTACGTCACCCCTTCTTCTCAGGTTATGAGAAGGATTTCCACTAACTTTTATAGTTACAACAACACTGCCGGTCGAGCCCAACTCGCTACTCGCCGGTTACACCAACTCACACTTTGATGTAATACAACAACTCAACACAGCACGATACAGAAAGCTTCCGGTTTTAGACACACCGGTTTTGGAATATAAGAGTTTATCTCTCTAACTTAATGATTTGATGATTCGTTTTTCGTGATCCGTAACTTGCATTTAATGAAGACGTTTCGTCTTCCTTTTATAGCTGAGAAGAGCCAACGGTCACTTTTCTTCTCTCTCCTCTGGATTGGTTGATCGTTATCACGCCGGTGCAGAGAGGTTGCTTGCACGCTTCACCTTCCTCAACACTTGGCAGTCATGCAGGCAGTTCTGAGTGTAAGATGACATAATCGGTTTTCAGATTTGGACACGTGTTGGACATGCACCTCAGGTTGTCAACTTCAGATCAATAAAGCATCAATGCTTTCCTCGCATGCTTCCGATCGGATCTGATCTTCTTTTATTCTTTCAAGACACGTTTCTTTTGTCATGTTACGTCACTCTTGAAGTTTGAATTTTCCGGTTTTGTCTCTTGTGCAGTATGGCCCGGCTGGTATGTAAACTTTGTCTTTGCTGACCGGTCGCTTGAGAGAGAGAAAACCGGTTCCTCTGATCTTTAACTTGATCACTTGGAACAGGTTTCTTTGAGGTATTTCAGCAACCAGTTTATGATGCCCCAACCGGTTCATACGATTTGATCTGTACCTGCACATGAAAGTTAACACCTCTTTAGTTTGTCTAGCCGGTTCCAAAAATTAACTTACTTAATTTTTCTATCAATTTCTCCCTTTTTGATTATTTAGAATAAATATTCAAAACTTGTAATATGTGGCCGGTATGAAAATTAACTTACTTAATTTTTCTATCAATTTCTCTCTTTTTGATTATTTAGAATAAATATTCAAAACTTGTAATATGTGGCCGGTTTGAAAATTAATTTACTTAATTTTTCTATCAGCTTCTTGTTAACTTTCGAGCACAATATTATTTTCGGGAGAAATTTGAAGATGAAATGAATCCTTTAGAAGAATTTCAAAATCAAAACATCAACCGACGTTCATATTGGATTTTAGCACTAAACCCATGAATATGATGGAGTGGAAGCCATGAACCCGGAGGGACTTATGTCTTAGTGCCATTATATTATAAATATATAATTATATAACTCCTTAATTTATTAATTTCTACCTAAAAATCCGGAAGCCCACAAAACTAATAAATAAATAAATATATATATATATATATATATATATATATATTCTATCTCAATATATAACCAATCTAACTAATATATATTTATTATATTTAAACAATCTAAATATAATGTATTAATTCTTAAAATAAATAAATATAAATTCAACCCTAATATATTATATAATAATATATTTATTTATAATTAAAAATAATAATTTATTAATTTCTAAATAAATAACTCACTAAATAATATATAATCTATAGACTATCACTACCAAATTAAAAAACATCTAACTTATTCATTCCTAATTAATTTTAGTTACCTAACATTAAGCTATATATAATTTATTCAGCTTAACTAAAAGATAAATCCATACCAATAATAGTTACTTTAAAATTTTGAATTTTTTTCTCACAAGTTATTAGGTCTCTAGAATTTGTAATACTGAAACGGAAGAGCACATTATATCGGCTTAGATTGAAATTTATTCTTTTACCAGGTTTGTATAATTTCAATTCTTTATGTTTATGATATCACAACTGTAACACTCAATAAAGAAATATATATGTCATGTACTCACTAGATATAATCTAGAAACTAATAATATATGAGGCCAAGGATATGATGGTATTTTTAATGGTTTGCAAGCTTTATTTCTTAAAGATTTCCCTTATGCGTATTATGTGCATTGCTTTTCTCATCGACTACAACTATCATTAGTTGTCGCGATTGAAAATGAAATCTCTATATGGCTTTTTTTCCGAATCTAACGACTATTATCAATATTATTACATCTTCTTCAAAATGCAATATCGAGTTACATTTAGCTCAAACTAATGAAATTGCTCATTCTATTGTTAATGGTGAACGTGAGATTGGACGAGGAACTAATGTCATGCTTTGTTTCGTTGTGTGCTTAAATAATTCATATTTTTTAATATTTAATTTTTTATATATATATATTAGTTTTTGTGAAAATATTTTTAGCCCGGGTAGACTTGTAATCATGTCTCCGCCCTTGGTGGAAGCGATCGGGCATCTCACGATCAGTTGGCGTACAAATGTTTTGTATGGGATATGCGTTTCGTCTTCTCTTGTTTAATGTCCGTTTGGGCCAACATTAGAACCCTGATCTACTATGTTGACCAAGGTCAAGGCCCACACCTAGCTGCATCCATGAACGTAAATACACGATCCACAAACCTCTAAGCCAAGGATCGGTCATCGTGAGCCTAGATCTTCCTTGTCGCGCTCTCACCGTCTATCGCCTGCTACTGCCTACCGTAAACCAAAGTGCATGGCGGTTTATGCTGGAATTGTTTCTTTAATTCCCTAATAGACACTCAATTTATACACCTACCACTTTAAATAATTCTAAATTAATATGATTTTTTGGCTTCGTTTTTAAACTAGGATAATAATCAAAACAATTAATTTGATAACGACACTTTTAACCGTTTTCGGATTAATTTGGATAAACAAATACCAAATAAATGAAAAATTCAAATATAATAGGTTAAATAAAAATAAATGAAAATAAATAGGTTCTAAGCTGGAAAGAAACCAAAATATAGTAGAACTAGAATTAAAAGGGAGCAATGCAATAGAGTCGTCAAGTATTATATCATATCAGTTTTCATCTAGAAAACGAGAGAAGATGAGCATATTTGCGTCATCAAATTGATGGGGAACTTATGCATCTTCAGTCTGAGGGAACTAGCGTGCAGTGCAGTGCACTTTATGTTAAGAATTTCAAGCTGAATAATACTTTCCTATTGAAATCAATTGATCTGATTAATTTCACAGGTCAACCAAATCATACTAGCAGATTAGCAAAGTATTAAAGAACACCAGATTTACGTGAAAAACCCTCTCAACACGGAGGGTAAAAAACCACGGGGCAAAACCAACAGATTTCACTAATCAGTAAGAAACCGATACATTGTTCTTCTCAACTTTAAACCTAAAGTTGAGGTATACATACAGAGAAACTAATTTCATTCAAACCCAAACAAATCTAGGTTTGAGAAAACATGAAATTCCCTTTACAAGTAAGAGAGAAATGAACCTGAGGGTAATTAAGACAAAGAAGGTGATACTATGTTCTCCTTCTTTTCTTCTTCCTCTATATCTTCTTCTCTTCTTCTTCCTCTGTATTTTCTTCACTATGTTTCTCTTGATCTCTTCACAGAACTCTCACTGAAAATTGTGGTAGAGAGAGAAACAAAATTAGGGTTTATTTGGTTTTTATATTGCCTAATTGGGCTGGACCCATAAGGCCCAACAATCTCCCCCTCCAGCCCACGGAGAGAGGCACACCGATCTTCAAGTCATCACTTGGTATTCACACCGACAAGCCGACAACAAAGCTCAAACTTGTCTTTTGGAACTATCTTCGTAAACATGTCTGATGGATTCATATCAGTGCGAATTTTCTTCAGCTTCATCTGCTTGCTTTCTATTGCATCTCTTAACCAATGAAATCTCACATCAATATGCTTAGTTCTGGAATGATATGTAGCATTCTTGCTCAAATCTATAGCACTCTGGCTATCACAGAAAACAACTGCATCTTCTTGTTGCATACCAAGCTCCAAGAGAAATCTAATCAACCACAATAGCTCTTTACCAGCTTCAGTGGCTGCAATGTATTATGCTTCTGTGGTTGACAAAGCCACACATTTCTGCAATTTGGATTGCCATGACACGGCTCCCCCTGCAAAAGTAAACACATAACCTGAAGTGGATTTTCTGTGATCCAGATCTCCAGCTATATCAGAATTAGTGTAACCTTCTAGCACATGTTCACCATTTCCAAAACTCAAACACAAATTGGAAGTGCCTCTTAGATATCTAAGAATCCATTTCACTGCTTCCCAATATTGTTTTCCTGGTTTTCCCAAAAAAAAATGTTGTTTTCCTGGATTAGAAAGGAATCTGCTTACCACACTGACTGCATAAACTATATCTGGCCTAGTGCAAACCATTGCATACATCAAACTCCCTACAGCTGAGGAGTATGGCACACTTGACATTTCATCCTTTTCTTTTTATGTTGATTGACACAACTTCTTGCTCAATTTCAAATGGCTAGGAAGTGGACAACTTACTTTCTTTGCTCCTTGCATGTTGAATCTTTCAAGCACTCTTTCAATGTACTTCTCTTGTGACAACCAAAGTCTCTTAGCCTTTCTGTCACGAGTAATCTTCATGCCCAATATCTGGCGTGCTTGACCCATGTCTTTCATTTCAAATGTCTTGGACATCTCTTTCTTCAACATAGCTATAAATAGAGCATCATGTCCTGCAATCAACATATCATCAACATAAAGTAAAAGGATTATAAATTTTCCATTAGGAAATCTTTTGAAGAAAACAAATGGATCTGCCTTGGTTTTCTGGTACCCATGACTCGTCATAAAGGAGTCAAATTTCTTGTACCACTGTCTCGGGGCTTGTTTCAAACCATATAGACTCTTCTTCAATTTGCAAACCATGTTCTCTTTTTCTTTCACTTAAAATCCCTCTGGTTGCACCATATAGATCTCTTCTTCAAGGTTACCATGAAGGAATGCAGTTTTTACATCAAGTTGTTCAAGTTCAAGATCTAGGCTAGATACTAGACCTAACACTGCACGAATGGAAGTCATCTTTACCACTGGTGAGAAAATTTCCTCAAAGTCGATGCCCTGTTTCTATCCAAAACCTTTTACAACCAGTCGGGCTTTGTACTTTATAAGTTCTCTATTTTCATCTCTCTTTAGCTTGAACACCCATTTATTTCTCAAGGCCTTTCTGCCCTTAGGAAGCTCCACAAGCTCATATGTGTCATTTTCTTGCAATGACTTCATCTCGTCTTTCATTGCATCCTGCCACTTAACTTTGTCTTTATGAGCTTGTGCCTCCTGAAAACTTTCTGGCTCTCCTTCTTCTGTCAACAGGATATACTCTGAAGAAGGGTATCTTTTAGAAGGTTTGTGCTCTCTTTCTGATCTTCTTACTTGGGGCTCTTCTGGCTCCACTTGATGATGTTGCTCCCCCTGCATAGAAGCATCATTAACAATATCATCATCATTATTACCATTCATGTCAGAGGTTTCTTCAACAACTTCTTCATCATGTTCATCTTCATTTGTTACTGCTGACTGTACATATGAAGGAACTAGTATGAGTTCTATGAACTCATCAACCCTCTTTGAATTCTCGTTGATTTCTGGACTTATCCCTGTCTGACCTTCAAAGAATACAACATCTCTGCACCTGACAATTCTCTTCTTTTCTGAGTCCCATAACCTGTACCCAAATTCTTCATTTCCATATCCAAGGAAAATACATGGAGTTGCTTTATCATCCAACTTGGATCTTTGTTCCTTTGGAATATGCACATATGTTTTGTATCCAAACACCCTTAGATGTGAGTATGAAACATTCTTCTTAGACCATACTGTTTCTGGTATCTCGAATTTCAAAGGAACAGACGGCGACCTGTTTATGAGATAGATGGTTGTGCGAACTGCTTCTCCCCAAAACTGTTTTGGTAACTTTGCCATCTTCAGCATGCATCTCACCTTTTCTACAATGGTGCGATTCATTCTCTCAGCCACACCATTGTGTTGCGAAGTTCCAGGCACTTTCTTCTCATGTCGAATACCATATTTGGTACAGTATGCTTTAAATTCCTTGGAGGTATACTCTCCCCCGTTATCAGAGCGAAGACATTTCAGCTTATTGTCTGTCTCTCTTTCTACCATGACATGGAACTCTTGAAAGTAATTGAATACCTAGTCTTTTGTTCACATAAAATAAATCCACACCTTTCTAGACGCATCATCAATAAATGTTAAAAAATATCGATTGCCACCCAATGACTCCACTTCAAAAGGACCACACACATCAGAATAAATCAAGTCTAACACATTATGTTTTCTTTCTGATGTCTGACTAAAAGAGACTCGATGTTGCTTACCAAATGGGCAGTGTCGCATAGATCTAGAACCTCATCTTTGGTTGAGGGGATGTGCAGCTTCCTCACCAGAATTCGCAGACCTTTCTCACTCATGTGGCCAAGGCGTTGATGCCACAGATTTAGAGAGCTTTCAGCTTGTACTGCATTCAGATCATCTTTGAGTACCTTCACATGTGTTCTGTACAATGAGTGCCACGACTTCCCTTTTGCTACAATCATTGATCCTTTGCTGAGTTTCCATTCACCACCACCAAGATAATGCTTGAATCCATCTTTGTCCAATGCATCATCTAATATCAAATTTAGACGCAAATCAGGAATATGACGCACATCTTTCAGTGTTAACCGATGCCCCTGTTCTGTCTGCAAATAAATATCACCAATACCCACAATGCTTGAGTGACTAGTATTACCCATCTTCACTGTACCAAGATCTCCAGCCTTGTACGTGGTGAAGAACTCTTTATTCGGTATAGCATGATAGCAAGCACCTGTATCAACTATCCATTCAACTCCTTGGTGATCTTCTACATGTAGATATTGTTCCTTTTCACAAGAAAGAATAACTACATCCTCTGCAGTTACTGTGGCTGTGGTATTTATGTTTTCATCATCTTTCTTCTGATTTTTTCCTTCATTCTGTAGTCTTTTCCAGGCTCTAATATTTTTCTTCATGTGACCTTCTTTACCACAGTGATAACATTCTCTTCCCTTAGATTTTGATCTGCCTCTTGACTTGCTATGGCCTCTTGATTGTTGTCGGTGTTCAGCTCTTCCCCTGTTCTCTGTGACTAGGGCCTGTGCACTATTTGTATTAGTTGACTTCCTTCTTGTCTCCTCATTGAACAAGCTGCTAGTAACTATACTCATAGTAAGCACACCATTCGGAGCTGCATTACTAACTGTCACAACCAATGTCTCCCAACTGCCAGGCAATGATCCCAATAGCAATAAAGCTTGTAGCTCATCTTCTAAGGTCATCTCCATCACTAATAATTGATTAATCAAGCTCTGGAACTCGTTTAAATGCTCAGCAACACCTGTGCCTTCTCTGAATTTCAGATTTACCAACTTTCGGATCAGAAACGCTTTGTTACCTGCCGTTTTCTGCTCATACAATGACTCTAGCTTCTTCCATAGCTCATGAGCACTTTTCTCACTTGCTACATGGTGATAAACACTATCATCAAGCCATTGTCTGATTGTGCCGACTGATTTCCGGTTCAGTTTTATCCAATCAGCTTCAGCCATCTCTTTTGGCTTTGCACTATCTCCTTCAACTGGCTCATACAAATCCTTACAATAAAGGATGTCCTCCATTTTGGATTTCCAAATCTTCCAGTTATTGTTTGTCAGCCTGATCATAGTGCTACTGCCTTCCATCTGAACCTGAGGGAAAAGCACTCTTCAATAGAAAGTAAACCTAACAGCTCTGATACCACTTGTTAGGAATTTCAAGTTCAATAATACTTTCCTATTGAAATCAATTGATCTGATTAATTTCACAAGTCATCCAAATCATACTAGCAGATCAGCAAAGTAATAAAGAACGCCAGATTTACGTGGAAAACCCTCTCAACACGGAGGGTAAAAAACCACGGGGCAAAACCAACAGATTTCACTAATTAGTAAGAAACTGATACAATTGTTCTTCTCAACTTTAAACCTAAAGTTGAGGTATACATACAGAGAAACTAATTTCATTCAAACCCAAACAAATCTAGGTTTGAGAAAACATGAAATTCCCTTTACAAGTAAGAGAGAAATGAACCTGAGGGTAATCAAGAAAAAGAAGGTGATACTCTGTTCTCCTTCTTTTCTTCTTCCTCTATATCTTCTTCTCTTCTTCTTCCTCTGTATTTTCTTCACTCTGTTTCTCTTGATCTCTTCACAGAACTCTCACTGAAAATTGTGGTAGAGAGAGAAACAAAATTAGGGTTTATTTGGTTTTTATATTGCCTAATTGGGCTGGACCATAAGGCCCAACACTTTAGTGGGTCAGTAGAGCTATACAGATCTCCTAACACCTATTGATGGAATCCAAGTGCACCACTTTGATGCTGATGGAATGCCCGTTCACAAGACAATACACCTTACACAATTTCACTAAGAGGTTATCCCCTACGAGCTTGCATCAAAATGTGTCCAAATAGAGTAGTAATTGGTGAGACACCTACATCTCGAATGTTTTATGATGCACCAAATCAACTTTTTGAAGCAATGTCCTTGGGAGTTAACAAGGAGCGTCTTTAGAACCTTCTGGAAGCTCGTTAACTGTCGAGAATCTCCCTTTTAAGAGAGAACAAATTTAGACATTTGTAGGAATTCAAGCTTCGGACAAGTGAAGTATAAATAGAGTCCTAATTGATGTTTCCTAGGGTTAGCCGCTATGATAGAGGAAAAACTAGAAGTTAAGACGAATCATATTTGATTCCACCAATTTCAGGCCAAAGTTTGAACTCGAATTTTTTCAATTCTTCATTCGGGCCCTCTAGTGCATCCCTAAACTTAGTAGAAAGTTCTATAGTATTTCTTAGAATCTTCTTAGTGTCATTGTAAGTTCCAATTCTACTATGAGTTTTAAACAATTTTAAGATTAGATGGAATTAGAATTGGAATTTGACATTGAAATCCAAATTCCAATTCCTGAGAATTGACATTAAATTATAATTCAATTCCTATATTTGGGAAAATTATAAAATTGTAATTTAATAACAATTCTTTATTTGTAATATATAATATAATAAAAATAATTACCCAAATTATATAAATTTAATTTAATTCTCTTTCATTAATCCAATATAAACTAATCATCTTTCACTTCAATATATTTTCTTGATTTTTACTACGTTAATATTCATTACACTCGAACACATTTTGGCACGTTTAACACGTTTTTGACATGTTTAACATGTTTTTGACTTATTTAACACGCTTTTGACATGTGTAACACGTTTTCACACTTAAAATATATTTTTATACGTTTAACATGTTTTTCACGTTTTTGACACGTGTAACATGTTTTTGACATTTTTAATACGTTTAACATATTGTTCATGTTTTTGGCACATTTAACATGTTTTTGACATTTTTAATACATTTAATATGTTTTTCACATGTTTTAACAAGTTTTACACATTTTTCATGTATTTGGCACGTTTAACACGTTTTGGACACTTTTAACACGTTTAACATGTTTTTCACACGTTTTTCACGTTTTTGGCACGTTTAACACGTTTCTCACAAACTCAAATGGAGATGTTTTATAGGGACAAAAGACAGTTCATGAGGAAGCAATAAATTTCTACAAAGAGATGATTGAAACAAAAATGAGCATAATAATAGAGGACAACCGAAGATTGCTTCAATAGATCGTGCAAAGGAAAATCAATGAAGAAAGTGGTAACCAATTGGTTACAAGAGTTAGTATGGAAGAAGTCATAAAAACAGTGTTTTCGATTAACGGGAATAAAAGCCTAAGGCCGATAGTTTCAACGCGCACTTCTTCAAAGAAAATTGGGAAATAATGGGTAAAGATGTAAGCGAAGGGATTTTGGAATTCTTCCAAAACAGGAAAATGTTTAAGCAATGGAACGTCACAATGTTGAATTTGATTCCTAAGAATTCAATTCTGGAAAAAATTCAAGACTTTCGTCATATTTCATACTGTAATGTTATTTACAAAATTATTTTAAAAATTCTTTCACAACGTTTGAAAATAGTTATTGATAATCTTGTAGTATTAGGGAAATCATTATTTATTCATAAACGCTCTATTTCCCATAACATTCTTCTCATGTAGAGCTTATTGAATGGATATGACAAGAAAAACATATCGCCACGTGCGGCTTTCAAAATTGACATTAGAAAAGTTTTTGACTCAATCAGAAGGGGATCAATCCACAAATTCCTCTTTGCTACAGGTTTTCCAATCATTTTCATTGATTGTATTATGCAATTTGTTTCCACTCCTCACTTTGTTGTGAGCGTGAATGGTATTCATGGAGGCTTTTTCAAGAGTGAAAGGGGAGGAAGACAAGGAGACCCTATATCTCCTTACCTATTCATCTTAATAGGAAATTAATGATGAAAGGAAGAAAAATATATTCAATATTATGGGAATTAAGGAAGGTAAACTATTAGTGATATACCTTGGAGTGCCCCTATCATCAAAACAACTCGATCTAATCACTTCAGACAACTGGTAGAAAAGGTTAGAAATTCTTTCCTAGGTTGGGCTACGAAAAAACTGTCTTATGTAGGTAGAATCGAGCTCGTTAAAAGAGTCGTCTTTGGAATTATTGGGTGCTGGGCACAACAGATAGTCATCCCAAAGAATGTAATGGCTGGACTCGATAAAATCATGAGATATTACATCTAGGGAACACAAAAGAGAGGAGGCAAAAAAGTCAAACGGAAGGATGTTTGCACTCCCATAGAAGGAGGACTAGGAATAAAAAGTTGTGTTGAATGGAACAAAGCACTCATCATTAGGAGCTTATGAGAGTTAAAGAAGAAAACAGACTCTTCGTGGGTCAAGTGGGTGCATACAAGATTTATGAAAGAAGAGTAGAGTATCTGGACAAGAAACATCAATTAAAGAATGGCATGGTCATTAAAGAAAATCCTAAAAACAATAAAATATGCATTTCAAATGGTGTAAACCACAATTGGAAATGGAAGAGGGGTACTATTTCGGCATGATCCTTGGGTGGATAATATTCTCATTATATTCAAAGAAGAAATGCAAGGAAGTAGAGTTAGAAGAGAATACATCAAGTACTCATTTAGAGACGTCAATGAAGGTAAATTTGATTCACTTCTGAGGCGTATTCCAAAAGGTGATAGAATCCTAAACCTAATGAGGCAGAAGCAACTCAATGAAAGAAATGATGAAATATGCTAGAAAATAGAAAGCAACGAGAAGTTCATTACAGGAAAGGCATGGGAAATGGTTAGAACAAGAGCACAATAGGTAGATTGGCATAATGTGGTATGGTCTTCAAAGATTATTCCTCGTCACCAATTTATTCTCTGGCTGGTATATAGTAAATGTTGACAACAAAAGATATCATTCGAAAATACATAAACATTCTTGATATCAACTGTGTCCTATGTTCGAAAGTTGAGGAAAACATAAACCATTTATTTGGGGAATTCTCTTTTATAATACAAATCTGGAGTAAGTATGCTACAAACATGAACATCATCAACTTTATAGGAACATGAGAATAAATCCAAGAGTGGATATGAAGAATAAAGCAAAAGGAAGATCATTCTATTTAAGTATACTGAAATGCTACTTTGGAGTAGTAATCTACAATATCTGAAAAGAAAGAAATTCAAGAACTCATAGTGGAAAAAGTATAACTGCTAAAGTTATTTGGGAAGATATACTTCAGATGGAAACGCACTCATTCAATCTTAGAGATGAATCGAAAGTAATGAAGAGAATAGAAAACTTTACCAGATATGGGATATTTCGTTTGAGAAAGTCACAAGTATAATCAAAGTAAACGCTATAGGCGCTAATTGATCGTTGTTGTTGTCTGTAATTCAATTATTGTTTCATTGTCAAATCTAGAAATTGTCTAAATCTAATCTTAAACTTTTTTTTTTTTATTTTTCCCTTTTTTAGATTTTTTTAATGAAATGGAACTAAGTTGTTTTCCCAAAAAACACATTTTTAGCATGATTAACACGTTTCTCACACGTTTTACACATTTTTGGCACATTTAACTCATTTTTAACATGTTTAACACATTTTTGGCACGTTTAACATGTTTTTGACAAGTTTAACACATTATTGGCACATTTAACATATTTTTAGCACATTAAACACGTTTTGGCACGTTTAACACGTTTTTGACATTTAAACACGTTTAACACGTTTTTGACATTTAAACCCATTTAACATGTTTTGGCACATTTAATACGTTTTTGGTATGTTTAACACATTTGACAAGTTTTAACACGTTTTTGGCACATTTAACCATTTTTTGCATATGTAACATGTTTTAACATGTTTAACAACACATTTAACACATTTTGGCACTTTTGACACACTTTGTCATGTTTAATATGTTTTTGACATGTTTAACACGTTTTGACCGGTTTAACATACTTGTAAAAAAGATTTAAAATTTTCGGTCAATTTATTATTTTTTGCTCCGTCTAATATGTCTTTAATATTATTATTCATTTTTTGATCCATTTAACATAATTTTGATTTTTTTGATATTATTTTAATTACTAAATTAGTTGAAGAAATAAAATGTGAGATTAATATGAATGATTTAAATAATATTTAAATCATTCATACTTAATAAAATCTTGAATATTGTAAACCCTGTTAATTTTCAAAAATAAATTAATTCATTTAACGGACCGAAAATATTAAATGTGTCACAAGTGTGTTAAACCGGCCAAAACATATTAAATATGTCAAAATGTGTCTAACTTTATCAAACTTGTCAAAACGTGTTAATGTGTCAAAAATGTGTTAAACATGCCAAAATGTGTTAAACGTGCCAAAAACGTGAAAAACGTGTTAAATGTGTCAAAAAGTGTTAAAAATGTAAAAAATATATTAAATGTGCCAAAATGTGAAAAATATTACACGTGTAAAAAACGTGTTAAACGTGCCAAAAATGTGTTAAATGTGTCAAAAACATGTTAAAAATGTAAAAAACGTATTAAATGTGCCAAAACGTGAAAAATATTACACGTGTAAAAAAACGTGTTAAACGTGCCAAAAATGTGTTAAATGTGTCAAAAACATGTTAAAAATGTAAAAAACGTATTAAATGTGCCAAAACATGAAAAATATTAAATGTGTGAAAAACGTGTTAAACGTGCCAAAAACATGATAAACGTGTTTTATGTGTGAAAAATGTGTTAAACTTTTCAAAAACATGTTAAACGTATCAAAAATGTGTTAAACGTGCCAAATATGTAAAAAAATGTGTTAAATGTGCCAAAACGTGTGAAAACGTGTTAATTGTGTCAAAAACGTGTCAAAACATGACAAACGTATTAAACATGTAAAAAAATGTGTTAACCGTGTCAAAAACGTGAAAAACGTGTTAAATGTGTTAAATGTGTCAAAAATGTGCCAAAAACATGATAAACGTGTTTAATATATGAAAAACGTGTTAAACGTATCAAAAATGTGTTAAACATGCCAAATATGTGAAAAACTTATTAAACTTACCAAAACGTGAATAGTGTAAAAACTTGTTAAATGTATCAAAAACGTGTTAAGCATTTCAAAAACGTGAAAATGAGTTAAACATGTAAAAAACGTGTTAAACGTGTCAAAAACATGAAAAACGTGTTAGGACAGTTGAACGAGCGACTTATGAATGCTGCCGGGTCGGACGAGCCAATAACTCGAACGCGTTCGGTTTGTTTTTTGAGCAAGAATCACAACCTTACCTTCACCATGATACGGACTCCAAGTTCTTATGTCCTCCTATGCAATTCTCTGTCTTCGTTCGTGAGAATGTTGGGCAAAGGTAGTTGTAGAAGAGCGGCTGTGAAACGACGATTCTCCCTTTCCATTGAAGTAGAGAGGGCTAAATTCTCCACCATTCCGGCCTTTTATTGATAGGGATTTAACTGTAAAAAACATGTTAAACGTTCCAGAAACGTGAAAACATGTTTATTTGGATGACATTACAGCATATAGGCATGAGGACTTGCTTTCCTTTGGCACCTGGGTGATAGCTTGAGCATTAACCATCTTCTTGGCTTTTCAAAAGTTAGAGATTGCTGCCACGAAATCAGCACCAACTATATCCCAGATTCAAGAGAGGGCTTTGTATCCATCCGGGGCTCGTTTTCTATCATTCAAGCCTGGCAAACAACTCTTTTGTCTTAACAAAAGTGGGCTACGAAACGTCCAGTAAGACACGAGCCTCCACTGCAACAGGCTAAAAAAGAGTAAGAAGACAAGAAGAAAATAATTCTATCAAAATGTCTTTATTTTTTGAGATTGAAAGAAAGTTCTCTCCACGATTGAAGAAAGAAAGAGAAGGCCCCTTGAGTCCAGGGGACATCATCGAACTTTGGACATGATTCCCAAATCGGGATACGTAGGTA